>NC_054708.1:11128147-11278147 GCF_016097555.1 Gigantopelta aegis | reverse complement strand
GATTTCTAATAGACAAGTGGAAGTGTCTGACAGGCTTATTACCAGAGAGTATTTCCAGTGGACATGACAGAAATAAAGGTGGCTGACCTGTCGGTGACACCAAGATTAAGGTCAGCACTTAAATGTGTGGATAGTACATACGTTTAATCCGTAGGCACTTGGCAGTTTACTAAAGAGTATAACTCACCTTTCCATAAAGATCCACGTCTATGAAGCATATATAAACAGAAAACCAGATATGGTAGATGCCAGTAGTCATACACCTGTTTTCTTCATACCTATTTAGGTATTAGTAAATAATACTTCTATGATTAGCATTGTTTACTGATGTTCATTGTGTACTGTCTGTGTCTTTCCAGACTTCTGCTGTTGTCTATCATAAGCGTACGAGACGAGACGGGACGGGGGGGGGGGGGGGGGGGCAACTGACCCCTTGTGCTAGAGAAAATCCTCGGAATTCGTGCAAAGACGATAGAGATATTCGGCTTGAGCTGGCCTGAAACCTTTTCACCAGGTATTTCCATCATTTTGCCCACGATACTAGTTGTAATCCATGTACAGATGCGTGGCGATTCGTTTGTAATCTTGTATAAATGTTTGGCTCTAATGCTAAATGAATAAATGTTGTTATCCAGATTCGGGTATTTATTTTCTTTTAATTCGGGCAACCCCCCCCCCCCCCTCCCCACGCCTATGATGTCTATGTACTTGAACTGATGAAATATGTTCTACAATATAGATATGTTCTCAAGCTTACTACGTACAGTGTAGTCTACAGTAGTTGACCTGTTTAGTTTAGCGACACCACTAGAGCGCATTGATTTATTAATCATCAGCTATTGGATGTCAAATATTTGGTAATTCTTAATATATAATATTAGAGAAGAAACCCGCTACATTTTCCCATTAGTATCAAGGCATTTTTTTTCTTACACACCCGTTGGTAAGAACACCATGCGTTATTTATAATAACACATACTCTGTTTACACACGTACGTTATTTATAATAACACATACTCTGTTTACACACGTACGTTATTTATAATAACACATACTCTGTTTACACACGTACGTTATTTATAATAACACATACTCTGTTTACACATGTACGTTTGTCAACAATTTTAAGACATACGACTAGCTGCTCCTAGGTGATGACCAGGTCACCAATGCCATATATCCAATGAAAAACAACACGATGGGAATCGATTACCTTGTGACGTATAGTTAACCTGACAATCATGTAAATATCTTTTAGTCGAAAAAGATGTTAAAATTTGCTTAAAACCTGGATTTTGAGGATATGTAAGAAATAGAATAATACGTTCGTGTCCGTTAGATACCATTTATCTTACAACTCGTTGTTAAATAAATAGTATCTAACGGCCACTCATGTATTAATCTCTATACAAGCACCATCCTACAGACAGGATAGCACATACAACGGCTTTTGATATACCAGTTGTGGGGCATTGGTTGGAATGAGAAATAGCCCAATGGGTCCATTTACAGGGATCGAACCCAGACCGACGAGCTCTTTACAATTAGGCTATGCCCCAACCCTTTCCCACCCATCCCACCCCTTACAATACTAGATCAGACATCCATTGACATGTTGCGCAAATACCTGTACACAGACATGACTGGTGTTAATTCACAATGCGTGCAAAATACATCTTTGGGCATATTGACAAAACTAATATTTCTACCGATTGAATAAGTCGTTTTGTGGATCCCTTTTACCGCATTCATATAGTCTGTCATGAGTGGCCTTGTAGTTAAATTAAGATTGCTTGACTGAAAAGAAACTATAAGTTTAGATGACAAGAATACACCTTTCATAATCTTTAATAAGGAAACTTCCAATGAGGACCTGTCATTCTAAATGGCCTTGCCAAAGGTTCGCTAAGTATATACATAATAAATAACAATGGCTCGATTTGTTATTATTCATATTGAAAAGATTTAGTATTTTCAGTTCACTCTTAATTAAAATACCACATTGTGTTGATGGTGGCATTTTATGGGTGGGTCGGTGGGTTTATTATTTTGCAACTGCTGTTGTTGTGTTGTTGTTGTTGTTGTTGTTGTTGTTGTTATCGTTGTTGTTGTTATTATTGTTGTTATTGTTGTTGGTGGTGGTGGTTTTTTTTTTTACATATGTTAAATAGCTTATAATTATACATATTTTAAAATAATCATTACTGAATATGGGAACAGACGCTTCTGAAAATTTGCGAGAACGATAGTTTTGTTCGCGCAAATGTAATTTAGCGCAATCCCCTTTTTTTCGCCTATTACATTTAGGACATCATTAACATAGTCATAACGGGTTTATTTAGAAACAAAATGGGTGTTCTGAAATTTGTTTTGCGTAACCCGTAAATCGGCTACGCCAATTTTCAATTCCCCTAGGTGTTGTTCGAGAGGAGGGAGGTAATTAACAACGCTGGCAGCACACTATTTAATCAGTGATTATTTGGTATCAGGTAGATGGGACGTCCGCTACAAGATGACGTACACGAAAAATGGTTTCAAAGCAAGCTACGATCTTGAACGACTATTGTTAAAGAAATTTATAACATTTAACTTTTATATGGCCTTGTCTCAAACAAGAGACACTAAGCAAAGTCTGCGTCATCTGTAATGGGCTTATTTTACACAACAAAAGCTGACAGTCACTGAGATTTATTACCAGGTTTAAATTGTGTATGTATATGTCATCTACACTCCAGTTTCCACGTGTGTGAGTAACGTCTGCGATCTGAAGCAGCTGTAAAACAATAATAGTATATGGTTTTCTGAAAATTGTTTGTTTTGCTAGTACTCCAGACGATTTATTTATATTATATTTATTATATACTTTACTTTTTCAAGTTTACTTTATGTTGTTGAAATAAAATATCTCGGTGCCGTTTCCACTTCAATTTCCACTTTTGAAACAAATGTCGACCAAAACTTCCCAATACTGGTAAATCAACTCAAGTAACTTGCAGCCATCTACAAAATATGGAAAGGAAAGGGATATTAATTTAAAAACACCGCAGCACATTTTAAACTACGGCTGTTTGAAAGTTTAAAAAGTTTTGTTTTGTTTAACGACATCACTAGAGCACATAGATTTATTATTCGTCGGCTATTGGATGTCAAACATTTAGTAATTTTGACATGATTTATAGTTTCGGAGAGGAAATCCACTACATTTTTCCATTAGTAGCAACGGCTGTTTGACGCCTAACATGGTTTATTTTGAAACATAATCAAGAAATAGGAAAGTCGAAACCCACTGTCGCCACGTAGGCTACAAATACAGAATAGCGATAGAGACGGTTCTATGTGGGCGGGATTTAGCTCAGTCGGTTGAGTTCTCGCTTGAGGTGCATGCGTCGTAGGATTGAACCACCTCGGTGGATCCATTCAGCTGATTGGGTTTTTTTCTCGTTCCAACCAGTGCACCACAATTGGACAAATGCCATAGTATGTGCTTTCCTGTCTGTGGGAAAGTGCATATAAAAGATCCCTTGCTGCTTCAGGAAAAATGTAGCGGGTTTCCTCTGATGACTTCGAGTCAGAACTACCAAATGTTTGACATCCAATAGCCGATGATTAATTAATCAATTTGCTCCAGAGGTGTCGTTAAACAAAACAAACAAACTATTATATGTGCACTTTGCCAAAGGGCATTGGCGGATCTTGGAGTGGGGTCACAGGCACCCCGCGATCCCGCCCCTTCCCGCCATTTTGAAATGCCCTTTTTAATGACTTTTGGGGTTGTTTTTATTTTCAATTCATCATCCACAATCAACATTAAATTACGCCTGTGACGGTACATGCTCTTAATTTTTGTTTTCGCCTGTGGCGATATTAATTGTTTTAGAAGGCCGTGTGCAGTTCCAAATTGCACTTAGCCAGCTGGGCAACTTGTTACGTAATACTTCTGCGCGACGGTCATCGAGCTTTTCTAATACACACCCAGAGCAAGTGTGGAGGCCATGTGGCTAGTAGTTACGTAATATCTCCGGTAGTGCTGTTTATGGCCAGGGGATTGCTCGCGGAATGGCGACAGCCAGACTGACGATCAGAGAGAAATATACCGACTCTAGGAGAGGTGGAATATCAGATGATAAGATTCGGTGCCGCGATTTACCCCCAGGCGATATTTCGATTTATAATAAATAGCTAGTGTTTTAGAGTTATTGAGAGAACCAAAAAGGAAGGCTACCCGGGAACGTTGTCCGTTTGGACTTTGGTAAATATTTTATTTCTGCTCTGTTGTATAACCTTGATGTGATTGATGTGACTTTAAATATTTTAATACTGTATTATACCAATATTCTTTAGACAGTGTCTTCGGTCATCTGACGAAGTAAATCGTAGACTTTTGTTCTAACATTATACGAGTATTTGGTAATATAAAGCTTAGCCAGTCATCCTAGAAGACCTAGGTAAACTGAAGGTTATTGTCTTTATTGTGATAGGTACCAGTATTAATTCTGTGTTACAAGGTTACTGAATGAGTAGTTAGGGTTAATTAAACATTAACCAGTTAGGAATAGAGTGGTAATTCCTTTGTTAATTAAGTTCCCCTAGAAGCGTTTCTCAATTATCACACGTGTGGGTGTTGTGTCACGGTGAAGTGAATAGCATAATGTGTAAACTAGACACCTAGAGATTAACTAATTAAGTGATCAGTTCTGGGTTGTTATTATTGTTGTTATTAATTAACTACTGCGGCTGTACATTTGTCGGCGTAGGTTAATACAGATTCCAAAGTGTATTGTGTTTTTGTTGTGTTTTCTAGTGAACTAAACGTACTATATTACATATACTTTATATAAGATCTTATCTCTGATCATACCTAGACGAGCCAACGCGGGTATATAACTGCCTGTTACAGAGAGATCTAATAGATATACAGTTAGGAGAGATATTTGAATAATCGTGTTTTATTCAGTTACGGGTATTATAGAATCCCCGTGACAGGAGTAGAAAATTGGGGCGCTCGTCCCGGATCTGAAACGGGACACGCATATTTAAAAAAAAGTATTGTTTGTAAATGGGGGCTTTATAAATTAATTTTTACAAATTAACTAGAAGTAGCAACGTTGTTCACTAGAAAATTAATTAATAATAAGTGCGTCATATCTAAACATGGATAAGAATTTGCTGGATAGGCCTACGCTCAGTTTAGTGGAGATTAAGCGAGCACGTAAGGCCGAGTTAGTTGAAATCGCGGGTGAGCGAGAAATTGATTTAACATCAGCTAAAACCTTAGGAGATATAAGGACAATTATTATCCAGGAAGTTTTTGGTGATAGTCCTGTTATGGAAGACAGTGAGAGTGTTCCAGAGATAGAGATAAATGAGTTAAGTGTGGAACAACAATTAGCTTTTAAAAAGCTTGAGTACGAAAGAGAAGAACGTGCATTAGATAGAGAGAGAGATAGAGAAGATAGAGAGAGAGAGAGAGAGAGAGAGAGAGAGAGAGAGAGAGAGAGAGAGAGAGAGAGAGAGAGAGAGAGAGAGAGAGAGAGAGAAGAAGATAGAGATAGAGAAGACAGAGATAGAGATAGTGAAGATAGAGAGAGGGATAGCGAGAGAGAGAGAGAGAGAGAGAGAGAGAGAGAGAGAGAGAGAGAGAGAGAGAGAGAGAGAGAGAGAGAGAGAGAGAACGAGAAGAGAGGGATAGAGAAAGAGAGGAGAGGGGTAGAGAAGAGAGAGATAGGGATAGAGAATTCCAGTTAGAAAAATTAAAAGTGGAACATGAGTTAAAGTTGAATACTGAAGTAGCTAGACGAGAGGCAGGAAATGGTTTTAACATGTCGGAGGCTTATAGATCAGTGCCTGTATTTGACGAACAGGAGGTAGATATGTTCTTCCAACTTTTTGAACGGGCCGCTAAGCAGCTAAATTGGCCGCAGTCTAAGTGGACATTGTTAGCCGTGTCTAAGTTTAAGGGGAAGGCTAGTGTAGCTTATAATTCAATGAGTTATGAGCGAGCAAGTCAGTACGTCCTAGTTACGGCGGCAGTGTTGAGGGCGTATGAATTACGACCTGAGGATTATCGTTTACGGTATAGCGAGTTGAGAAAAACGCAGGGCCAGTCTTATAGTGAGTTTGTGGCTAAGAAGGCAGGGATGTTTGATAAATGGGTGGTGTCTCATCAGGTAGAGTCATATACCGAGTTACGGGAGTTGTTGATCTTACAGGACATTAAAAATGGATTACCAGTTAGCTTACGTATTCACTTAGAGGATCGTGAAGTCAAAAAGATAGAGGAGGCAGGCATAGTGGCAGATGATTACGTGTTAATACACAAAGCTCAGGCAGTACAGGGTAGCTCTTTACAACAGGGTGATAAGAAGAAATTTCAGCCAGGTTTTCCCCGGGAAAGTAACTATCGGGGAGAGTCTTCTAGTTGGTCAGCTAGTCAGGCAAGGAATGTACCTGGTGGGCAAAGTAAGGATAGGTCTGCATTATCAGCCAATGCACAAACTTTTCGTCCACATTGCAGTTACTGTAAAAAGGATAACCATCTTGTCGGGGACTGTTTTAAAAGGAAACGCGATAATGCGCACGTGGTCGGTTTAGTGAGGTCAGCTCCGTTAGCGAGAGAGTTAATGGTTAGTCCCATGGCAGAGAAAGTAAACCCGTATGTGTCCACTGGTATGGTTTGTGATGTGAAACAAGAATTGAGTCCTAAGGCAATATCAATCTATCGAGACACCGGCTGTAGTCAGTCGCTGATCACGCAAGAGTGTTTAGCTGGTATTAAGAATTCAGATACAGAACGTAGTTTGGCCTTAACCTCGGTTACTGGAGAAAAAATGGTTGTCCGGTTACATAAGGTTTTCTTGTGTTCGAAGTTTGTGACGGGACCAGTCATTATGGGTGTTGTGAAGGACTTGCCTGTTGAAAACATAGGAGTTTTGTTGGGTAATGATTTGACTAGTCAGTGTTGTCAGCCGAAATGTGACCAATTGTTGATGAAAGACAGCCCTTTACCCATAAAAGAGCGTGAGGTTGATGAGATTAGTTATCCTGCGTGTGTAAAGACTAGGGCTATGGCCAGAAGGGTAAAACGAGACCTAGAGGATATTTGTGATTTGTCTGATACGTGTGTGAGCCATGAAATTGGAGTGGATGAGGTTATCAGTAAAATGGTAGATAAGTCAACTGAGGAATTAAATGTGGTGGAACCTGTTGATCTCCCGCAGAGGGGAATTGAACCAGTTGTGTTTGATAGAGGGGATTTACCTTGTAATAGACAAGAGTTAGTACTAGAGCAGGGGGCTGATCCAAATTTGTTGGCAGCTCGCACTACCTTGTTAACTGTGGACAAGGGAGTATTAATGAATAAGAGAGTTAGAGATAGAAAGGATAGGAAGCAACTGAGCCAAGCTCAGAGCAAAATAAAATCAGTGTTTGATAGGAAGGCTAGGAGTCAGGAATTTAAACCAGGGGATAAGGTGCTGCTGTACCTTCCCATTAAACGGGGTTCATTGCAGAACAGGTATTTAGGGCCCTATGTTGTGCGCAAACGGGTTAATGAGACAGGGTATGTGATAAACACTCCTGATAGGGTTAGGAAAAGTAGGTATTGTCACATCAATTTGCTAAAAGGTTATTTTGACAGACTGCCGATAGTTCCAGAGAGACCGGTCCAAATTGAGAGACACTCAATTTCCTGTGATGACGTCAAGACTGCAGAGAGAAAATTGGCCAACAGCCAGATTCTAGCAGACTTGAACCCCCAGCGAGCAAAGTTAACTACGTTGAAACAAGACAAGGTTTCCATTTGTCAGAACCTTCCAACGATTACCAACCCCTTAAGCCAGGATGTGCGCTTGGAACCCAACGCTACACCGATTCGACAGCATGCCTATCGGATAAAACCTGGAAAACGTGCGACACTGAAAAAAAAAGAAACGAAGTTCCAGTGGTCAGGTGAATGCGAGAAGTCATTCAACCGTATCAAGCAGATGCGCTACTCGTCTCCCGTGATGGCAGCACCAGACTACCGAGTGCCTTTCAAGCTAGCTGTGGGTGCCAGTGACGTGGGTGCTGGAGCTGTGCTGTTCCAAGAAGACGAAGACGGACTGGACCATCCTAATGAAAGCCTCCAACCAGAGAGTTTTGAGATGGAGTCTTCTTCTGCAAGAATACCCAATTACCATTGAACATATCAAGGGCACATCCAATGTAATCGCTGATGCCCTGTCCCAAAGTTGAACGTTATGATAATGTGTTGACATTCTTGATTTCTATTTTGTTTTTATATATTTTATTTGTATACCAGGGACTCAGAGACTCAGTGTGATTACTGGTAGTCACCTTATTATTACATGTGTTATAAATGCCCGTATGCGTCGGTTAACGCACCTTTTTGTTTTAATGTAGTATATTTCCCTATTCCTAGAGTAGAGGAAATATCCTTTTTGAGGTGGGGGTGTGTGACGGTACATGCTCTTAATTTTTGTTTTCGCCTGTGGCGATATTAATTGTTTTAGAAGGCCGTGTGCAGTTCCAAATTGCACTTATCCAGGTGGGCAACTTGTTACGTAATACTTCTGCGCGACGGTCATCGAGCTTTTCTAATACACACCCAGAGCAGGTGTGGAGGCCATGTGGCTAGTAGTTACGTAATATCTCCGGTAGTGCTGTTTATGGCCAGGGGATTGCTCGCGGAATGGCGACAGCCAGACTGACGATCAGAGAGAAATATACCGACTCTGGGAGAGGTGGAATATCAGATGATAAGATTCGGTGCCGCGATTTACCCCCAGGCGATATTTCGATTTATAATAAATAGCTAGTGTTTTAGAGTTATTGAGAGAACCAAAAAGGAAGGCTTCCCGGGAACGTTGTCCGTTTGGACTTTGGTAAATATTTTATTTCTGCTCTGTTGTATAACCTTGATGCGATTGATGTGACTTTAAATATTTTAATACTGTATTATACCAATATTCTTTAGACAGTGTCTTCGGTCATCTGACGAAGTAAATCGTAGACTTTTGTTCTAACATTATACGAGTATTTGGTAATATAAAGCTTAGCCAGTCATCCTAGAAGACCTAGGTAAACTGTAGGTTATTGTCTTTATTGTGATAGGTACCAGTATTAATTCTGTGTTACAAGGTTACTGAATGAGTAGTTAGGGTTAATTAAAAATTAACCAGTTAGGAATAGAGTGGTAATTCCTTTGTTAATTAAGTTCCTCTAGAAGCGTTTCTCAATTATCATACGTGTGGGTGTTGTGTCACGGTGAAGCGATTAGCATATTGTGTAAACTAGACACCTAGAGATTAACTAATTAAGTGATCAGTTCTGGGTTGTTATTATTGTTGTTATTAATTAACTACTGCGGCTGTACATTTGTCGGCGTAGGTTAATACAGATTCCAAAGTGTATTGTGTTTTTGTTGTGTTTTCTAGTGAACTAAACGTGCTATATTACATATACTTTATATAAGATCTTATCTCTGATCATACCTAGACGAGCCAACGCGGGTATATAACTGCCTGTTACAGAGAGATCTAATAGATATACAGTTAGGAGAGATATTTGGATAATCGTGTTTTATTCAGTTACGGGTATTATAGAATCCCCGTGACAACGCCGAAAACGCGTTTCTGGGCATCTTTATTATTAAAATGTCCGGGAAGCATGACCCCGAAACCCTACAACAGTTGTGAGGCACTGGCTAGAACAAAAAATAGCTCAAAGGGCCCCCTGACGGGGGTCGATCCCAGACCGACCGCACATCAGGCGAGCGCTTTACAAATGGGCTACGTCCTGTCTTCGAATGAAAGAAATACTTTTTCAAAAGTAATGGAGACTTGCTTTAATATTTTTAAATACAAAACAGATAATATGAAGAATCGAATAAATTCATATCATGCCTTGAAATTCGTTTCTCCGCCCACTCTGCTACTTTAATAACCTTATATCCGGACCTAGTCTAAACAGTTGAGGAGCGCTAAATATGTTTTTGATAGTTCGCCTTGAATATTTTTAAACACGAAATGTAATTATGAAAATAGATTAATATGATGTTTTAACAAGTGTATCCACACCTCCGCCCCTACCTTTAAACATGTTTTTATCTCCGCCCTTAGCTTTAAACATTTTATATATCTGAACCTAGTGTAAACAGTTTTGAAGAGCGGTAAATATTTATTTTATAATTCGTCGAGTATCTGTAATAAACTATAAAGAATATTTAAAACGTGTGACGTGTTTGGCATGTATTCGAAATCGTCGAGTGTTGTGTAAAATCGGGTTACGACCCTCTTTGGGAATCTCTGTGATTCGCTTTTAAAGTCGGGACTTTATTTCTCGACCACGCGAGAATTCCTTTTTGTCTACGTGGTCTCTCGCCGCTGGACGTAATGGGTGTTTTAATACTTGGAGATCACGCAGTTTATTTATTCTCCATATATCACTAGGAACTCTCCACAGATGTCAGCCCTCTCAATACAACTTTCACTCTTAGTAATTTAGGTATAGGCGCGTTCTTACTATGCGACTTTTTATAACGATTTATTTTGCCAGACGTACAGAAGTACAAGGCGAATATGAGAAGGCGTCAGCCTCCATACGCCCCTCCCTTCCCCCCACACAGCCCTCCATCATCACACCTATCCCATCGAGCTGGCCAAAAATACCGATATTATCACATTGAAATTTTGAAGAAAACTGAATAATCAAGCTTCGTCCATTTTAGATTCGGAATCAATTTCCTGTTGATCCGCCCCGCGACATCCCTCCCTCCCAGTCAGTCCTTGTGTAAGAACCCCAGTTTGGTCATTAACAAAATATATAAATTATAGCGATTTTAGTTGAACAGTATAGTTTGTGAGAGAGGAAAGGAATAAATATGTTCTGTTTCTCTATAACTAACTTTCAAGCTGCACTCTCGTCTCTATTTCGTAACATAATTTCTTTATGCTAAATACATTTTATTTTTCGTTCTAGCCAGTGAACCACCACTGGTATATCAAAGGCTGTGGTATATGCTATCCTGGCTGTGAGATGGTGCATATAAAATATCCGTTGCTACTAAGGTAAAAAGGTAACGGGTTTCCTCTCTAAGATTATATGTAAAAACAAATTACCAAATGTTTGACATCCAAAAGTCGATGATTAATAAATCAATGTGCTCTAGTGATATTAACCAAAACAAACTTTAACTCGTCTGCTTATGCAAATCCAATTTTGCGTAATTTATTTTTTGTTCCCACATTAAATTTAGAAAATAACTTTCATTGACTTAACAAGTTACGAAAAAAGGAAATGAGTAACCTAAATTTATTTTGCCTAACCCATAAATGGATTATGCAGATTTTTAGTTCTCACAAGTCTGTGCTTGCTGTTTTTGAGAGGCCAGTTTGTGAAATGTTCTCATTGTTGTGATCCATGTGCAGGATGTTTACTAAACGGGCAACTTCATCACGGGCAAAATACATTTTAAAAAACGTTTTGTTTAATAAATCTGTGCGTTTTCGCTGTCAGCATATGTCGTGAACTACTTTAATAGGAAAAATAAGTCAGTTGCCATGTTTTAATGCATTGTTACATAAAGTTTGTTTTGTTTAACGACACCACTAGAACACATTGATTTATTCATCATCGGCTATTTTCTATTTTCAAACACTTGGTAATATGTTATACGAAGTTCTGCTATATTTTTCATTAAAAGACAGGACAGTACATACCACGTGTTGTGACCCTTTCTTTAAAAAACAAGCCTGCTGTGACTCCTAAATATTTGTTTCATTAAATTAGTCTAGGCTCAACAAACTGAGCAAGCACATAAATTAGGAATCTCATTAAAAGTATGCTAAATCTACGGGGTTTTTTTATAATAAATCACAAACACTCGCCGATGTAGACGAAATCCATGAAATAGCAACACGCTTAAGATAAGACTAAACCAAATAAAATCCCATAGGCGACCATGTTAACGTTTGTGTTTAAAAACACTATATGCAATATATCAACTAAACTATGACCTACCTCAAAGTAGTAACTGAAGAAAATAGTACCTTTCATGGCTCATTTTTGGTATAACGATATTTTTTACAACACCCCTAATTTCGCACAAAATTTGAGTACTTTGTTTACAGGTACCCCGTACATGTTCCAAGCACAAGACTACTTGACACAGTGCTACTAGATGAAATAAAATTGAACACATTTTTAGACCATATGAAACTAATTTCTTTTACAACCAATCACAGGACTTGTGGTGTTAACTTCTCTATCAAAACTTTGACCCAGCCGGAAGTTATTTGGTTTAGTGCTACCTTAATGGTTTTAAAGTGGAGAAGAATACATCTTTGAGGGTGATAACGAGAATAGATGGTGTATTCTAAATTGATTTTATATTAGGGGGCACCCACATTGTGGGGGTACCACAATGTCTATTAGTCATGTTTGTAGCGACAGGAAAAAATATAACGTGGTCGGGGAGGGTGGGGGGGGGGGGGAGATGTGATGGGTGGGCATTGTCCGCTACGCCAGTGTACAGAAATACATCCAAATAATTTCATTTACAATTTTTTGTTTTAATTTGTATTATTGAAACATCCAATAATGATGACCAACGGGTTAATATGTAACGCTACATTTTGAATTTGACAACAACAACTGAAAACACAAAAAAACAAAACTCAGTTGCAGAAACAGGGGGATCCAGGGGGTTCCAGGGGTCCGGACCTACCATCCCCTTTTGAAAACCGACCATAACCTTTAAGGGGAAACGTGATTATATTAACTGTTCGGTGTAAAAGGGTAAAAGGAGAGATTAGTCATCACATTTGACCCCCCCCCCCTTTCAGAAATCCTGCATCCGCGCCTGCAACTGGCTGTTATTTTTATGCATGAACACCTTTTATGTAGGCCTACTTTATATTCTTTGCGTAATCAATCTAACCCTTGACATGTACTATATATATTTCTTTCAATAATCAATCCTTGACAGACAATGGATTGTTACTGTACGCTCACCTGCGCTACCTTTATTCCTCATCAGGCGCCGATCAAAAGGGAGGGTTCTGGGGGGTGTATTACGACATTTTTCGTTAACTTACCAAAATGGCCGAAAACGTTGCCATTAAAAACGTGACGTCAACAATACTTTGACGTTTTAATTAATATGCTTATTGGTGTCAAAGCGATACGTACATTCTTCTGACTGTTGTTTTAACTTCAGAAATGTGTGAACAGAATCGCTGTTTGTCATTTAATAGTCATATTTGTGTTAAATGTGTATAAATGTAAAATATCTATGCATGGATCCAATGACGACAACTAACTAGAACTGTCCTGTTGCAATGTTTTCTAAAAGTGTTGAGCGGATATATCAATAGAGGTAAGTGTCTGTTTGTTTGTTTGATTGACTGCTTTTCGGGACCGTTGAAATCGGAGTTGGGGTGCGTAGGTATTGGCATAGCGAGGGTTTTATAGTGAAGGTTTACCCACATTGTTTGCGTGTGTATGGGGAGCGGGGTGACTAGGGAGGATCATGGCCTCCGTGCTCTACACTGGCTAAGCCAATTGCGTATTAATAAGACTGTACAAGAAATGTTCGTGGGGCTAATTCAGTCCAGTTCAATTCAGTTTATTGCATTAATTTAATCGTAAGAACAGCCCTAGAGGGTGTTGGGAGGTGCGCACCCTCCTCCAAATTTTGAAGAGCCCTGAAAACAAGCCTGTGTTGAGTAGATAAACATTGCGCATTTATTGTTGCTTTTTTGTGTGGGGGAAACAGCTTGATATTTCTGAAAAAGACTGCCATATAAATAATACATGTTCCTAACATTGTCAATGTACTTCTAAATACTGTTAGTATGTACCCCTTTTAAGCATTGCACCTCCTCCCTAGAAACACCATGTATCCGCCCCTGCCTGTTATCACAATATTTAAAAATTGTAATATTACTGAAACTCACCCTTCCCCACCCGCCAGCTTCACAGCTTCGTTGTGGTCCCTGATCGATTTGACACTGGATCCGCCACTGCATTTTATGTAACCTAGGTTTGGATATCGAAGAAAAGGGCGTAATGGGTATTAAAATGGTACGAGCGATCGTCTCCGGTTAAATAATAAAAAATATACACGAGATTGCAGCTTGGTTAGTTCACGTCGCAGCGTGAGAACGCACCTTTAGCTTTAGCTTTTTTACACCTATGCTAGGTCACGTCTTTCGTGAAATAAAACTCAACTGAATAAACGATTGGCTTAAAATACTCTTCTTTTTTTTTTTTCTTTTTTTTTCTTCTTTTTTTAAATATTTATTTTCCCCAGTCCATTCTGACCATGTCAAGGTTGGGGAGCCTCGAATTCATGGCCGGCTTAACATACTTGGAATACTTGAATATACAGTAACTCCCAAAGAGTAAAACATATTTTTATTGCATATTAAACCATATACATGTGAATCAATTACATAATATAGCATAACATACAGAACCACAACTAAATCATAAAACATATCATAGTACATGTGTATATGATAATAATGTTCATGTGGGGTGGGATGTAGCCTAGAGGTAAAGCACTCGTTTGATGCGCGGTCGGTCTAGGATCGATCCCCATCGGTGGGGCCATTGGGCTATTTTTCGTTCCGGCCAGTGCACCACGACTAGTATATCAAATGCTGTGGTATGTCTTGGGATGGTGATTATAAGAGATCACCTGCTACTAATGGAAAAATGTAGCGGGTTTCCTCTATAAGATTAAATGTCAAAATTACCAAATGTTTGACATCCAAAAGCCGATGATTAATAAATCCATGTGCTCTAGTGGTGTCGTTAAATAAAACAAAACAAACTTTAATAATGTTCATGTTTAACGATATAACGATATATTATGTTCTAATATACGTAAATACATCTAAATCCGTTTAACTTCATATTTTAAAATAAAACTTATAAATTTCATAAAAGGCATGTTGAGTAATCAAGTGAAGTAAGAATATAATAATAATAATAATAATAATAGATTTTTATTTCAGATCAGAGATCAGAGAACATATATAAACATCACATACAAAACTGATTACATAATATACAGCAGCTTGTGCCAGCGATTTACACATACAGATTTGACGTACACAGTTGTACACCGCAGCGAAGTAAAGCGCCAAAGCTTTTTACTCGATGACTGACAAACATCTTGCTGGCACTGTATGGTCGTCGTTGTCCGATCATCCATCGGTATGCATTATTATAACATATGTTAAGATCCTTCATGGTATCCTGCGTAAATTTCACCCATAATGCACCCGCGTACAAATTACTACAATAACTCACAAATAATTGTGTTTTAACAGATTCTGAACATTTTGCAAATCGCCGCAACAACATGTTTGCACGTACACAAAGGGCTCTATACTGTCGTTTAATGTCTTTATCGTCTTTCATGTTTTTGCATATAATATGACCTAGATATTTATAGTTGTCAACAAATTTCAGTACATCACCACACAAATATATCGAAGGCACATTGATCAACTTCAGAGTTTCTGGCTCAATACACATACAAACAGTTTTCATTGTATTATATATAATATCATAATCTTCTGCAAATTTCTCGCAAATCGTTAACATTTTTCTTAATGCAGAAATAGATGGGCAAAGAAGTGACATATCATCAGCAAAACTGAAGTTATTTAGAAACACCCCACCAACATTACACCCAACTGCACATTTTGATAACTGTAGGTTAAGGTCATCAATATATATATTAAATAATAAGGGTGACATTACCCCACCTTGACGGACGCCATTTGTTACATTAAACTTACAGGAAATATATGCACCCCATTTTACACTAAACAATTGGGTTAAATACCATGCTTTGAGAAAGCGAACTATAAAAGTAGGCACGCCTTTTTTCAAAAGTGTCATATATAATGTCCAGTGATTTACTCGGTCAAAGGCTTTTTTCGCATCCAAAAAGCAAACATACACAGGACTACCTTGTGAAATGTAAAAGTTAATAACTTCCTTAAAAGCAAATAAACACATATCGGTGGATGTCCCACTTTTAAAACCAAACTGATAGTCCGATGTACTCAGGTCTGTTCGTGATAACAGTACATGTTCCATAACTTTTGATATCACAGTTGCTAATGCAATTGGACGGTAATTGCCTTTATCTGTTATGTCTCCGGTTTTGTTTTTCACAATAGGAACAAGAATAACATCTGTCATACTACTAGATACATGCCCGTGTACAAGCATGGCACTGAAACAAACTGATAATAGAACGAATACTCTCTTGGACGCATATTGGAGGTGTTCCGCTGAGAGGCCGTCATTCCCTGCTGATTTCCCACTGCTAAGTTTAAAAACAAACTCCATTACCTCATTGGGATTTACGTTCATTTCAGCAACATAACTTGAATCATTAGCAATATACTCTTCAACATATGCTCGATGATGCTGACCCGTCACAGAATTTAGAAGTTCTTTATAATGTTCTTTAAACAAACCTGCAATATTCTCTTCCCCGGTCACACCATCCACAGTTGTTGCCAATAGAGTTCGTTTATTATTTTCTGTAGAAATATTTTTCCAAAATTCACGAAAGTTCATGTCGGTCAAATTTTATGCTATAGCATCTGCCTTCATTCTATCGTTCTCATTTTGACACATTCTAAGAGCGTATTTAAACTGCCTACGTGTTTTGTTCATATTTTCACATATAAGTCCTGTTCTAGGTTTACCATTGTCTCGCCATAACAAGTAGGCCTCTCGAGCACCCAGGCACATTTTTGTGATTGTCACTATTACCTTTAATCAAATGTTGAGATACCAATTTTAATGCATTAACAATTTCATTATATAAACTATCAATACCATGTAGATGACCAGATATATTGCAGTTTGCAGTTTTACAAGAAATTGCATCATTAGGAAAAAAGATTTGAGACAAGGAAATATCTGACTCAGCTCTATACGTTTTTATATCATTAGCAGTAACTTTTGACCAGTTTACAGACGTTCTTGGCAGTATGTGATTTTTGGCTAAATTGCATTTGGTCAAACCGTTCACACTGATGGTGAATTGTAATGGCAGATGATCCCATGGCGCAATGTCATGTAGTATATTCATATTAGTTATTGCATTGTGTGCAGCTGTAGTAGCCAAACAGTGGTCTAGCCATGACGTTGTCGCATGCGCCTCACTAATATATGTGTACGTATCTGTACCTAACAGAACAGCATCCGATAATATATAACCATGTTCTGAACACATATTATATAATTCAGTACCAAACCTTGACTGCCGCTTAATATTGGCATTCCAATCACCGACTATGTACACATTTGGAGTGTTGGATTCCTCTGATATGGCATGCAATTTTCCAAGGTACGAGACGTAATCCTCCCAATTTTCAGGCGAATCAGTCGGTAAATAAACACACAAGATAAGTACTTTCGATGATGCACAATTTAATTCTAATCCTATTATTCTACTATCGTCATATGTACACACATTAACTAAACTGCCGAGTGTTTTCCTCCATAGAATAGCCACTCCACCATATGGACGTCCGGCTAGTAGATTACTGCTAGTATCCATAGCAGATACCCCTCGAGCATAAAAATCATCGTGTATGTAAGAGAGTTTTGACAAATCATAGTCTGCTAACCAGTGCTCCTGCAACAAACATATATCATTAACATCACATAATTCATGAATATCTGGCGCCGATGTTTTAAGAGACCGACAGTTGTATGAGCATATCTTAATTTCTTCTTTCATGATATTTGCTAATGTCGTATCACATAAAACTTTCGAACTAAAACTTCTTCTGGCCACACGTTAGGACTCATTAGTTTATCGATGTTTTTGGAGTCAACAAGGATTTTAAACGACGAATAGGTGTCATATCGTGTTCTGAGTTTTTCACACCAGACATCAATCCCCAGCACTGACCTTACGTAATCAAGTATGTCCGACTCCTTAGTTCCCGGCGCTAATCTGGTTACGAAAACGGGTACCGGTGTAGATTTGACTCCCCGCAGTGCCGATGACTGTGCGGTTCCTATTACTACCGGCTCTTTTTCGCTTCGGACCAACAAACTTAAATCCCTCTGAATCAAGACCACTTCTGTGCGGAACAGCTTTTCTTGTTTTCTTTTCTCTATTCAGCTCCATGCCATTAGATGCCAATCCAGCAGCCATATCAGCAAAACTGCGTGCAGTCCCTGTGTGTTGAGACATCTCCCTAGTAACACGAGATAAAGGCTCATCTGGTCGTACTGGGCTCGATTGCCTATTAGGGGTTTTGCAATTTCGTATCAGCTGTTTTGCATGTGTTATGCTGTCATCTAGTTCACCATCTTCCTTTTCAGTTATTACATTTTGGCTTTGTTTCAAGATATTAATGTCGCTAAGTGTGACTGTTTCCGCCTCTAAACCACTGTCGTGTACACAATCGTTCACGGGTGAAGAACTCACAATATCAGTATCTTCATCATTTTCTTGGCTTACATCGACTACCAACCCCACTGAACATGCACAATCTTTTTTATTCTGGAATGTACTTCGACATATCTCAGCAGTGGCCATCTGGGCTGTTTGCAAAGAGGCAATACTGCCTTTCATTATTTCAAGTTCCTTCAAAATAATGGCCATGTCCATATGATTGTAAAGAATTGGCGGCAGTTTATTCAGATCTTTCGCAGCGAAGCATGGTACATCATCTGGTTCAGTGTTATGCAGCACATTCAAAATATCATGAATGTTATTCTTTTTCTTTTCAACACCCTTTCGTTTTATCATACGTCCACAACTTTCCGTATTATAGCAAAGGTCAAATAAGATTGTCTTAGCATCCTCAACTTCGTGATCTGTAAAAACATCAGAACACGATTTTACAATGGTATCATGCGGTAATACATCCATTTTGTTTATTACAAAACAAAGCAGCTCGCTGATAATAACATTGTTTTCAGTAGTACAATGTTTTGGAGATGTCGGCAGTCCACTCCCATGTAACTCAGAACTGACTGGCGTTTTCTGTGGTGTACTTCTGTAGAAAAGGCTTGCCGCCATGTTGGAACCACATGTATTCTCGTCATTAACAACAGTTCTCTTCTTTTTCACCGATGTTATATATATAATAGGTCTACATGCAGTTATTACCACCATTTTAGGCATGAATAGTTTCATGTTTCTTTTGGAAGATAGATCGATAAAACTCACTTCATTATTTGGATTAAAATAATAATAATAATAAATCACCATGGTGTAATGGAAACATCTTGACTCACCCACTTTTTTTGTTTTGTTTTTTTGTTAGTGGGGGGGGGGGGGAGGGTTGGTTTGTGTGTTTCTTTGTTTGTTTGGGTTGTTTTCCTTTGTTTTCCTTTGTTTTGTTTTTGTTTTTGTTGTTGTTGTTTGTTTGTTTGTTGTTGTTGTGTGTTTTTTGTGTGTTTTTTGTTGTTGTTTTTTTGTTTTTTGTTTTTTGTTTTTTGTGGGGGTTTTTTTTTTTGGGGGGGGGGGTCTGTGGGGATGATTGTGGTTTCAGTTTTCAGGGAATTTTAGTGATATATTATTTTAGAGGATTACTATACAGATGAGTTGAAAAGGTTGTGGCATGACATATTTGAAGTGCAAAACTATACTAGTATCATTATCCGACATTATTCACCAGCTTATCCAGTCCAAATTTCTGTTTCTGCAAAACAAAACAAAAAATTAATATGGTTTGAAGTTGCTTCTTTTTACCCTCTGACCTTTATATATATTTATTAACTTGAAAGCCAAGTTACAGCGGAAACATGTGGTGCAAACGACGACATGACTGCTGTTAAAGATGTCCAAAGATAAAACATTGTATCACGACAGGATAGCGCAATCAGGGCATCGCTGCACTAAATACAATAAGGCACAGTGTTATTATATTGGGGGGGGGGGGGGGTTGAGGATGTTGATAAAGTATTTGACATGATGACTCAAGTAAACGTTTATCGGGCTACGGAATATTTGAACGTTCATAAATATATGTGTCTTGATTGAAATGATTTCCAGTTCTTATGAGCATATGAGAGTAATGAAAGTGGTGGTAAAACAAAGTAGTTAAAAACTTAAATCTGCTCTCTCGAGTTGCCTCTGAACAGACTGAGCCAGTGGACCAGTCGACGCCGCAGTTGGACACAGCGATCTGCGAAACTCCACGGCGTGCGTCTCCCGTTCCAACCCCTTCGAGGCGGTCGGCGTCGAGTCCCCCACCCCCGGGGGGCTCCGCCAAGACCCCTATGGATGGCGCTGCTGTGAAGCGGAAGGCCGTCACCCCACCGAGTAGCGACCAGCCAGTCAAGGTCCGGCCTTCCGCGACTGCCCGGGGCAGGGACACCGCCTGGAGCCTAGCCATCTCCAAGATCAAGGGCCAGTACGCTCGATACTTGGTCGGGAACACCTCGGACACCAGCTCACTGCCGGGAGGCATTCTTGAGGGCAACTTTAAGAAGTTTCCTGACGGAGTTGAGTGTGCCATCCACGCCATGGAACTACAAGACGGGAAGTTTGGACTTGTGGTGACGTCGCGCCGAGATGATCTCTACAGACAGGGAATAATACTCTTCGAAGACATGGACAACTACACCATCCACAGAGTACTGAAGATCATCGCCGGCGCCCATTACGTCGAGCTAGCTAAGACCTTGCTAGCCCACCGTTGGAGGAAACTGGTGCCACAGTACAACGCCAAGCACTTCATCTCGTCCCCGTAGTCGCCAACCGTTCCAAGGGCTTAGTTGGACTTTAATTTGTTTTAGTTTTTTTTGTAAACAGTCCGACGCACTTTATTTTGGCAGCCCGTCTAAATTGCTTAAATCACCTTAAAACCCTTTCGGTCGAGCAGTCTAATTTTGTTCTTTCGACTTAAATTTTTGTCCAGACATGAGTTGTATGAATGAGCTCATTTTGGCTTTAGGTCTTTGACCTAACTACTAAATTCGTATTCCAAATTCCGCCCACCTTAAACTCACACGCCCCCCACCCGGCCCGGACCATTTAGATCGGACTTTAAACTTTTAGACCTCCGTTCAAAATTATATGTCGAAATTATTCTCTTTTTTTAATATTATTAAATAGTCCGATCCTCTCTTCTTTCTCTTATTTATTTTTGGACTGTCCATCTAAAATGCTCCAAATTATATAAATATTTGGCCGAGCAGTCAATTCTTTTTATTTTTGGCTTGTAACTTTTTATTTAATTTTTTTTTTTTAATTCTATTAACTTTTTTATTAATAGCTATTTTCAAAATTCTGCCCATTTTCAACTCTATCCTACTCTCATCCCGAGTCAGGCCACCGATCTTATCGGAGGTCGGACTCTGGATGGGCGTGTTCGAAACCCTAGTGGTATATGGACACGTTAAATTGTTATCTATCTATCTGTAATCGAAAGTTGATCGGTTGGTGCCAACCGATTATAACCGATGATCGATGATGAAATCCCAACCGATTCCCATCACTAATTTATGACACTTAATCTTAGAGAAAACCCGCTACATTTTTCCCATTAGCAGTAATTACCTTTTATTCGCACTTTTCCACAGACATGACAGCACATTTCACGGTCTTTGATATATACATCTATCTCATGGTCCATTCCTTGACGTGGTGAGGTAGCTTGCATGTCTCAATGACACGGAGAGCTATGCCAGTTGGAGTATCAGCTCCTGGTAGGGTCACCCAAGCTGGACTGGTCAAAGGGTAGAGACTATACTAATATGGACCGGACAGACAGAGGACGTGGGTCAAGAAAGACAACTGTCTAGGAGAAGCAAACTCCAAAATCAAAACTGGGCTGGAGAGGCTCAGAATCCTAGTAAGGAAACTCTCCTAGGAGAAGGAAAACTCCAAACTCAAACCAAGTCCATTGAAGTCAGAGTACAGAAGCTATGCATCAGCATTAGCGTGGAAACCAAAAGGAAATGTCTGTACATGCACCAAGCTCTATGATCATGAAATAGATGGACTTATCGAAGTGGTGTTGTCCCCATTAACCAAACCAGATGGGTACGGTGCCCGGCTCGAAGGGGCCCACTCAAGCAACTGGCGGCTCTGTCAGGTTTATCACCACATCGGGACTTCAAATCCAAAGCATGATCTACTATAGCTTGAACGCAGAAGAAGAAGAAGAAAGATTATAAGTCGCGGGGCACTGGTTGGAACGGGGGAAACCCCAATCAGAAAATGGGTCCCCTGAGATGGTTCGACTCTACGACGGAAGCACCTCGAACGAGCTATCAACTGACTTAGCAAGACACCGCTTCCAAACATTAGACAACATAGTCTTCTTCTATCCGACACTAGAGTCGTAAACATGTTGTCCAAACCCTTACAGCACAGACTGTTTATAACCAATAAGGTGTATTTTAAATTAAAAACATAAAATTTATACAAACATAAAATAAGAAGAACACATTGTGACTACAGTAATAAATACTTTGTGGTAAACATCGCTATCGGCTTGTTAATATATATATATATATATATATACTCGGAACCAATATATTATGATGTCATTAGGTCATGATGTTATCAGTTTATTGTACGTGGTTCATGGCAGATATTGACAAACTACTTGTACCACAGTTGCGTTTGTTTTCTTAACACTTAAATCTCCTGTAACCGAAAGAGTAGCAGGTGTTTGGTGTTTGTGAACAGAACCCGAGTTAATGCCAGCGCTTCGGTTGCATTGTAGTTAATCCACTGGATCCATGGATAGTAGGTTCTGCGTTCCCCCAGTACTTCGTCTAACCAAGAGCGAATTTTAACAACTCGGACGTAAGACCACTAGATCGATGACATTAACTAGATTTGTCTCCCTGGTGGAGTTAGCCGGAACTTCCGCGAGGTACATGGGGGCTAATTCTTTTCTATAGGTCCCAAAGACTTGAAATCCACCCTCAAAGTTTGGTCTCCAAAACAATGGTCAGATATGACCCCATTAAACTCCTGTCCTGAACAGATAGCAGATATCTGAGATGTTCCAAGGAAAGCGTGCTTGAAAATTTTAAATGAATTAAAAGCACTAAAAAAATTTTTAATGAAATATAAAAAAAGAACATCTTGTTTACGCTCAAAGTCAGCATTTGGTGGAATCTCAAATGGAAAGAAAATACATTTTTAAATGAAGCAAAGAACTGAAAACACTTATGAGCATGGCCATAAAAAAGCGCCATGCATTCATGCAATATGGGCGGGACGTAGCCCAGTTATAAAGCGCTCGCTTGATGCGCGGTCGGTCTAGGGATATTGGGATATTTCTCGTTCCAGCCCGTGCACCACGACTGATATATAAAATGTCGTGGTATGTGCTATCCTGTCTGGGGGATGGTGCATATAAAAGAGCCCTTGCTACTAATGGAAAAATGTAGCGGGTTTCCTCTCTAAAACTATATGTCAAAAATTACCAAATGTTTGACATCAAATAGCCGATGATTAATAAAATCAATGTGCTCTAGTGGTGTAGTTAAACAGAACAAACGTTTCATGCAATAAAACACAACAAGACCTTCATTACAGATACGTGTTTATATGCAGTGTACACAGTGACAGCTACTTGGTGTGTAAGTGGGACTTTAATATTGGGAACGCTACGGTTCTCAGAATGTTGATAATATATGCATGTATGTACTGGTATATACAGTCACATACTTGTACAAAATTGTAGTTAAAATAGCTGCAATACACACCGACACGTGTGATTAATGTACTCTATATTCCTCGTGTAAGACGTATTTGAAAATTACACGTTATAAAAAGTTAAAAACATATTGATCCTGTCGCTCAGTTAAAATCCAGAAAATATTTTACGACATAAACATATAAATTTCGTATACTCTAACCATGTCAACACCGATATAATAATTATTCAACCAGTAAATAATATTTTACGTTTGGATAACTTTAATCTGTTCACAGACATTTAATCACCAACTGAAGTACACGTTTATATGCAACATGTAAATGACATTGTGCACGTTTGAATAACTTGTAACATGACAGCAGACACTTATGACATAAACATACAAAGTTCGTACACACAAACTACGTAAAGATAAACTAAAATGCATGTTTATATGCAACATGTAAATTACATTTTGTAAATTTGGAGCAACAGCACGTATGAACGATATCGGGAGTTGGGGGATGGGAGCGGGGCACAATCTCTGCTGAGGGGTTACAGTCTCTAGTGGGATGGGGTACAAGCCATATTTTATATTTATTTGTATAGAATATGACCAAAAACGTTCATTTACGTGCTCACGAGGGGTCTGATTTGTAATCTGTACATAGAGCGCAGACACGTATGACATAAATGACTTTCCCGATTTTTACATATTTACTTATTCCTGTAATATAAGCCTTCCCAATCTTCTGATTTTACTTGTGAATCTCTGGGTCGCTGAAAACCAGCTTGGGTGTTTGCGTGCTGCTGACGTGGCCGTCGTCCACGTCGAAATCGATAGCGCTGTATACGGGCTCTTCAACATCCCGTTTCTCGTCAATGTCCCGTTTCTCGTAAACCGGATTAAAATAGCCGCCGTCTGTGAACCCGTCCTTGTTGTCCACATACCCCAGATTAAACGTGTTGTGTTTCACCCGCCTATAAACCAGAACAGCAACTACGACAACGGCAACTATTGCCAACACCGGCACGACCACGGCTGTGATGATGATGTCGTCGTCAGTTTGTGGAGCTTCCCGAGCCTTCGCGTTTCCGAGCTGATTGGCTTTCTTTGTTGGATGTTTTGACGTCGTGTCGGGTTTTGTCGTCGAAGTATCGTGTTTGAGTTCGGTGTAGGTTGAAGCTGATGTCGAGTCATCAGAGACACGTGGTGTCTGAGCATCGCTTGATTCAGATGTAGTTTGTGAGTCGTCTGTGAAGTTCGGATAGTAAGACTCGTACGGAATGGTGTATGGCGCACGTGACTGTTCTGTGTTAAGAGGAGTTGTTGGCGAAACTCCAGTTCCGTCGCTAGTGGACGTTTCTGTGTGCTCCGTACTAATTGGAACATATTCTGCAAATATGAAGAAATTAGGCAATGAACATGGAAGAAAATGTCTGAGTAATTAAAAAGAAGTTTGTTTTGTTAACGACATTACTAGAGCACATTTATTTATTAATCATCGGCTATTGGATGTCCAACATTTAGTAATTCTGACTCGTAATCAGAATAAACCCGCTTAATTTTCCATTAGCAGTATGGGATCGTTTATATAAACTTTCCCATAGACAGGAAAGCACATACCACGGCCTTTGGCCAGTTATGGTGCACTGGTTGGAACGATAAAAAAAAAAAAATCAGTCGACAGCTCAACCGCCCCATCTGAGTACTCAATGTGTGTGTGTGTGTGTGTGTGTGTGTGTGTGTGTGTGTGTGTGTCTGTGGTATATGTTTTCCTGGCTGTGGGGAAGTGCATATAAAAGATCCCTTGCTGCATTAGAAAAAGCGTGGTGGATTTCCTCTGATGACTACGTGTCAGAATGACCAAATGTTTGACATCTAATAGCCGACGATTAATTAATCAATGTGCTCCAGTGGTGTTGTTAAACAAAATAAACTTCAACATTATTTTATCGTGATGAGTTTTGGCTATAAAACGGACTAGATAACCATGATACCATCGCTTCCTTCACCATCGATGATTTGGTACTATCACCAGTTACCATCACCACCTCAATCCTCACCATCCTCACGTCTATCCACCGTTACACCGTGATGACATTACTGTCAGCACCATTCAGTTTCTTCGGTACAATCACAACCATCCTAACCATCACAACATCATAACCATCATAACCATCACAATACTCACATTCATCGACCCTGTTACACCGTGACGACATCACTTTCAGCACCATTCGGTTTCATCGGTAAAATCACAACCACCATAACTATCACAACAATACTCACATCCATTCACCCCTATCTCTTGGCTGTTATAGGTATAGGCAAGATTTTGTACTGAGTGAGTGACTGAAGCAACCGTTATAAAACACCGTGGAATCAGTACCCTATCCAGCTGATGTCATTTCGTGGCGGTCAGTTAAATGTTTACGGGAAGCATATATATTATTAAGACATGCACACGGTAGAAGATTCCAGCTTATCCTAAAGAGCACTGATCGTTTTCAGGGGCGACACCCCTATACCAGCCTCGGTGGCGCAGTAGTTAAGTCATCGGACTACAGGCTGGTAGGTACAGGGTTCGCAGCCCGGTACCGGCTCCAATCCAGAGCGAGTTCTTCATGGGTAGGTGTAAGGCCACTACACCCTCTTCTCTCTCACTAACCACTAACCAACTAACCCACTGTCCTGGACAGACAGCCCAGGTAGCTGAGGTGTGTGCCCAGGACAGCGTGACTGAACCTTAATTGGATATAAGCACGAAAATAAGTTGAAACGAAATGACACCCCCAATTTTGCAGGCCCTGGCTACGAGTCTGAATGGAATACAGACACACACACCCACCCACCCCCCCCCCCCCCCCCCCGCTCCCATTGAGTACATCACTGCATACCTCTTAAACACGTCACTATGACGTGTTGTCCAGTTGCGCAGTCACTGGTGTTTAGAACCAAGCTACTACACCGCTGTACGTCAGTTGTGTCAGAACAATCTATCTGGTACAGCTCCGTCGTCTTGCTGTCGACGTTCTCACCTGACGCGCCACCGTCACTAGTTTAAAAAGACAACAACAACGAAGTAAAACAAAAAGAAAGAAATTGCAAAATAGTTTATTAAGAATTGTTACAGAAATAAAAACACGAAGGTGGTGCGAAAGGCACATGGGTACATGGACCCTAAAAAAGGCACTTAAATGAAAATTGTAAATACTTTTTTCAAAAAGGGGCATTTTAATTGTTTAGGAGGGACAGGTCCCCCTGGTCCCGTCCCTTGGATCCGCCCTTGCTTTGTGTGTTGTAGGTTTGATAGAAAGAAGGAAGGCAGGACTATTTTATTCAACGACGCACTCAACACATTTTAATTATGGTTATATTGGCGTCGAATATTTTAACTATTTTATGTATTAATTTCCAGGTGGTTTTAGTGGAAACAATGTTTTAAAAGTTTTATAATAATATAATTAGAATAGGGGGCCTACCGCGTTGCTATATTTCTCTCTCGTCTTTAGGTCAGTTCATACTTTGAATGTCGACCTCATGCGAAACTGAAATTTATTTGTTCATTAGGTAGACGAACGTGAGGTGAAATTTAATAAGAATTGTGTTAAAACTACACTGAATTAACTGAAAACTGAGGATTAGGTTTGAAGAGAAGCAGGACTGGGCGAGTCAGCTACTCGCCAACACTAGTCGGCGGTGAAGTTTGAATCTAGCTTCTGTGCTAACTTACAACAAGAAGCCCAAAGTGCGGCACACCGTGGAGGTCTCGTTCTGGCCCCAGTGGTCACTACAGACGGACATCCACTGACCATCGTGAAATATCTCAACTCTCCCAGACCACGAGGAGTTAGTGGTGGTGCCATTCGACAGCCTCACAGCACCTGGGGACTGGTATTCTAGAAGAAACAAAAATTGTTTAAGAACAGCATGGGCGACAGACATTTTTGAAAATGGTTCTTTTCATAGTGAACTAGTACAATTACATGGCTAATATAAATAACAACTGAGGTGTGTGTATTGAACGTATCATTGTAAAAAGGACAGTACACATATGTGCAATAATATATATTAAGCTACAGCAGTTTTGGTGTCAGATGATAGATATGTTACATACCTACGATTAGGTTAGAAAAAGCATCTCTTTAAAAAAACATTAAAACATAAAATATCTAGAGCAGTGCTGCTACCCGAAAAACAGCTGACGTCAAACTATTATCTGAACAACAGATGACGCCTAAGTATTAAAAACAACAAGATGTCAAACTATTATCTGAATAACATCTGATGTCAAACTATTATCTTAAAAACAGCAAACATCAAACTAATACCTGAAACAGAGCCGACGTAAAACTATTACCCTAAAAACTGCCGACGCTAAATTGTTACCTGAAAAACATTCGACGTCAAACTATTACCCGAAAAACATCTGACGTCAAACTAATACCTGAAAAACAGCCGACGTCCGCAGCCTTTGATCCTGACGAGCATCCTGCCGAGGTGGGCTGGCTGGTGAAATGCCGACACTGCAGGATAGACATCTCGTCGCCGTTACAGTACAGGCCGTGAAAAACTACAGGAACGTCGCTGGTCGACGTCGTCGTGTTCTCTATTGTGGGCGGCTGGTCGAGTGGTCTGAAGAAAGGAAAGGAATATTTGTTAGAGAGAGAGAGAGAGAGAGAGAGAGAGAGAGAGAGAGAGAGAGAGAGAGAGAGAGAGAGAGAGAGAGAGAGAGAGAGAGAGAGAGAGAGAGAGAGAGAGAGAGAGAGAGAGACAGGGGACAAATTAGAAACAGATATACACACAGAGAAGGAAAGAGAGAAAAAAGAAATAATGAAAGAAAGTGGGGACAGAAAGATGGAGAAAGCAAGCCACATTAGACAGACAGATACACAGACAGACAGACAGACATAGAGAATCGGAGTCGGAGATGGAGGGAGAAACAGAAAGAGAGAGGGGGGGAGAAGTCCTGCTGCTGCCGCTATCAAGGTTACTTCTATCAAGGGCAATTGATTCTGGTTACGCTGCGTGACGTTACGTTACGTTACGTTACGTTACGTTACGTTATGTTTTGTTTTGTAATTTCTATGTCATGCCATTATGCCATCGTGCCGTGTCGTGCCTGGTCCCGTTGCGGTGTCATCATGGTCGTTACCTTCTAGGTCACTCACATTGAAAAACCAGCCATTTTGCAGACCACTCCAGATTCTTTCCCGTCCCAATCCCCATCGCACACGGTACCCCTCCGTCCGTTGTACAGTATCTGGAACTGTCCCTTAACAACCGACCTGTCCACCTGACCACCTGCCAGCCACACCTGTAGAGACTCTGGAAATACAGAATGTTGCATAAACGAACGAGACGGGCGGCAAGGGGGTGGGGCAACTGCCCACCTAGTGTTGTAGCAAATCCTCAAATTCGGGCAAAAACGATAGCGCTATTCGGGCAAAATGAGCTGGCCTGAAACATTTTCACTATGTATTTATTTTCATCATTCTACCCACAATATTAGTTGTAATCCACGTAAAAATGTGTAGTGATTCGTTGGCAACCCTATATAGCTGTTTTGCAGTAATGCTAAAATGAATAAATGTTGTTATCCAGATTAGAACATTTTCGTTTAAGCAAAAATCAGCCTGCAATCCTACAAAACTCGGAGCCCAATTGCCAAATCCTAAAGTTCGGATACTACTATTCCAAAGAAGAAAATGTATCTAATATGCTATATTAGTCGTTAAAAAGGAAAGAAATGTTTTATTTAACGACGCACTCAACACATTTTATCTACGGTTATATGACGTCAGACATATCGTTAAGGACCACACAAATATTGAGAGAGGAAACCCGCTATCTCCATTCCATGGGCTTCTCTTTTCGATTAGCAGCAAGGGATTTTTTATATGCACATCCCAGAGACAGGATAGTATATACCACAGCCGTTGTTACACCAGTCGTGGAGCACTGGCTGCAAGGAGAAATAGCCCAATGGGTTCACCGACAGGTCCTCAAAAAGGTTATGTTTGTCGGAAATGTTTTAACAGCAGAAAAATTGTAAAGGTCTCTTTCAATATGGGGGACGGGACGTAGCCCAGTGGTAAAGCATCTGTTTGATACGCGGTCGGTCTGGGATCGATCCACGTCGGTGGGTCCATTGGATATTTCTCGTTCCAGCCAGTGTATTGCGACTGGTATATCAAAGGTCATAGTATGTGCTATCCTATCCGTGGGATGTTACATATAAAAGATTCCTTGCTACTAATGTTTTTTCTCTCAAAGACTATATGTCCAAATTACCAAATGTTTGACATCCAATAGCCGATGATTCATAAATCAATGTGCTCTAATGGTATCGTTAAACAAAACAAACTTTAAATTTGGATCCACAGCTGATATGCTGTTTGATAGTACATAACATGTATAAACAATGTACTTCCACCGGGATAATATTTTGAGAGGTGTGGGGCTATATTAGTTCGAATCGGACGTAGAAAATAGGTGGTTATATCAATTCATTCCATCTTGTACTATATCTATAGAGTCTAGACTAGTTTAATTGGATGTCGGGGACATGGTTCCGCTGTTAATGTTAGTTTCTGAATTATAGATGTTTTAGATGTATTCCTGAATCGCCAGTAATCAATATTTGCGACGAAACAATTATCCATGTGTCAAATATATGTGTTATTGAATGGTAGATTTATTTATTTATTTATTTATTTATTTTGCTATCAGGGGCAGATCCTAGAATTTGTAAAGGACACAATTTTTTTTTAAATGGCAGTTTGGGTTTGTCAAAAGTAAATGAGTCCATCTCTCAAAGAGAGCGAGATCTGTAGGCATACTCCCCGGACATTTTTCAAATAAGGATGCTGAAAGACGCGTTTTCAGGGCAAATTAGGTTGCTATTGTGGCTGCTATTTTGGCTGTTATTGTGGCAAGTGGTTCTCACACGCGATGTGACATCATTGTGCATCAATCGAACACGCCCGTATTGTGGACGATGAATTTTATTTTTTTTCAAAACATTAAACGGGGAACTTCAAACGAAGGGGAGATCGCGGGTCAACCTGTGGATTCACCAATGTAGTGGCGGATCCAGGACATCCATTTATGGGGGCCCCAATGACATGAGGCGGAATGCCAATGGAACTTTGGGGGAAGTTTGGAGGACATAGTAAAAAAAAAAAAAATTAATCTATAATAAAATTATAACTGCAAAATTTAGGGGGTGCCCAGGCCCCTGAGCCCTCCCCTAGATCCGCCTCTGCGCCAATGGATATGTAATCTTGAACTTTGAAGTAAATGCATGTTTGTAATCTCTTACCTTTCTGACAGATGACCCCAGCGTCCTGGGTGTGGTTACAGTCGTGACTGCCCCACCCCGAGTGGCTACACTCACTCAGACTGCCTTCCACTCCCGCACATCTCACATTACTCAGGATGATTTCAGAAGATCCTTCTCCAAAGTAGGCCTGAGATTTACTCTGAGCTTTGGCACTGAAAACGATCAAACATCGTTACATAATATACCACTGAAACTGTGCTGAGGATCACATATATTTTTGATCATAGAAAAACAAGATTTTAATCCAGGTATTGCCTAGATTTTACTGATCATCATACCAGTGTGTGCAAAAGGGTTGGTGAACGATACAACGATGCCTACATTAAAGAACATGACTGCTATGGTGATGGGTGGGTGGGTTGGTAATGGTCTGGGAAGGAGCAGCTGGGTTGATAAAACTCATCTCGATGTTCAGATCAGAGAAACAATGATAAGTATCTCTTACTGGGATGAAATACTGGATACCCGTGTTCCACCATATGCAGATCCTTTAGGCTCTTAAATACTGGGTCCCCGTATTCCACCGTATGCAGATTATTTAGGTCCTCAAATACTGCATCCCCATGCTCCGCCATATGCAAATGTTTTAGGTCCTCAAATACTGGGTCCCCGTGTTCAACCGTATGCAGATTCTTTAGGTCCTTAAATACTGCATTTCCATGCTCCGCCATATGCAAATGCTTTACGTCCTCAAATACTGGGTTCCCGTGTTCCACCATAAGCAGATTATTTAGGTCCAGAAATAATGGATCCCCATGTTCCACCTTATGCAGATTCGTTAGGACCTGATTTAATGCTTATTGATATTCACGTCATGCTATGGTCGTTAATGGCTATCGTCAACAGGAAACCAAAGTGCGAATGGAATGGCTAGCTCGGTATCAGGGCCTAACCATGTGAATATGTGTTGCAAATGCTAGTAACACGTAGCCATTTCACATCACCAGGACAAGCCACAGAGTCTGTGAGTTCTACATTTGGAGGCATGGCACGGTCGTCCACAACAGCACGTGCAAAGACTGATTAGGAACATAATAAGACGACGATGCCAGGCTGTTATTGATGAAAGAGGTTCTACACACGATGTTGACATCGTTGTGCATCAGTCGGAGACGTCCCATTGTTGTTCCTTACGTGTATTGACGTTCACGTGTGAATGCCAAAAACACAGTTTTCAGAGGTGCGCTAATCTTACGCCGTGTAACTCATTGACCATCTCTCTCTCGCTAGTGAATTTACACCTTCCCCAAATTTTGCTTATTACATTATACTAACTCAGAAAAGCCGAGCATCCTGCAGACGACTCTGGCATCATTTTTGTCCCACCCGTTGTCGCAGACCGTTCCCCACAACCCCTGGTGAAAAACTTCCACTCGTCCAGACACCGAATCCTTGTTGAAGTGGCCGTTTATTAACCGCACGCTCACTTTAGCCTGGCTACCTGAAAATAGCAATTACCATGGAAACAGGTTGTTACGTTTTGCACATGTAATATATTATATATAGTATATTTATGTGCTAATGAATGGATTTAAAGGAATGTGTCGAATTTTTAATACACACTAAATGACACCAACCTCCATCCCTCAGAAATACAGACACACTGTGTGTCACACTAACACATTCCTATGATATTTCAAATGTCATAAAATACGCAATTTGATCAGCGTTTACATAATATTAAATCCAGGAATCGGTGCTTATAACGAAAATAAATTTATATTTATAAACGTTCCTAATAAAATATAGCAGGAATTAGCTAGGATTAAACAAGTCCAGTTTTCCAGTAACAGAACTCAGCAATAACAATATTTGTTGTTTGTGGTTTCGAAAGTGTGTGCGCGTGTGTGTGTGTGTGTGTGTGTGTGTGTGTGTGTATGTCTGTCTCTGCGGGCGTATGATTGCTTCCTTGTGTGTGTGTGTGTGTGTGTCCGTCTGTGTGTGTGTATGTGTGTGTGTGTGTGTGTGTGTGTGTGTGTGTATGTGCGTATGTCTGTATATGTGTGCGCGTGTAGAGGGATGTTGTGGGTGTGTGGGGGTCTCTGTCTCTGTGGGTGTATGCTTGCTTCTCTGTGTGTGTGTGTGTGTGTGTGTGTGTGTGTGTGTGTGTGTGTGTGTGTGCGTATGTGTGCGTGTGCGTGCGTGTGTGTGTGTGTTATTTGTGTGTGTTTTGTTTTCTTTTGTTTTTCATTACCTGAGTTACAGTTGACGCCTGCCACGGTAAACAACCTGTAACTGCGCGTTGTTTGACTATGTGGACAATCAAAAATGGAAGATTCGTTTCCAACACACCTCACATTGATAATGGCTATGGGATACCTGGCGTGGCCGTGGTGTGCCCCGACCTGCGCAGTGGCATTTTCACTACAAAAAAAACTTTAATAATAATAATAAATAAATAAATAAATAAATAAATAAATATTTAATTTTATAAATGACGCGTGAGGGAAGGGGAAAACTGGCAAAACATGGATTCTATTTTTGACGAAAAACATTTCCAAAAATATGTTTTTCAGCAGCTATTATGTGTGTGTTTAACCGGCCTCAGTGGCGTCGTGGTTAGGCCATCGGTCTACAGGCTGGTAGGTACTGGGTTCGGATCCCAGTCGTGGCATGGGATTTTTAATCCATATACCGACTCCAAACCCTGAGTGAGTGCTCCGCAAGGCTCAGTGGGTAGGAGTAAACCACTTGCACCGACCAGTGATCCATAACTGGTTCAACAAAGGCCATGGTTTGTGCTATCCTGCCCGTGGGAAGCGCAAATAAAAGATCCCTTGCTATTAATCGGAAAGAGTAGCCCATGTAGTGGCGACAGCGTCGTTAAATAAAACATTTCTTTCTTTCTTTCTATTATGTGTTAAATATATAGTTATAGGAAGAGATGATCTGAATTGTTAATATACAAATCCTTTGTCGTGATATCATACAGGATGATTTCATAAGAAAGCGGCAATTATTTAGTCCCAATTAATTGATGGGCAAAGCGACGATGCGTTCACGCTCTGTTCCTCAAACGTCTATTATGCAATCTTTTCAATCTGACCGGCCTCGGTGGCGTCGTGTTTAGGTCATCGGTCTACAGGCTGGTAGGTACTGGGTTCGGATCCCAGTCGAGGCATGGGATTTTTAATCCAGATACCGACTCCAAACTTTGAGTGAGTGCTCCGCAAGGCTCAATGGTCCCACGCCTAAATGTCTAAAAATGCCAGCAACTGAAGGTGGTAGTATTAATTATCTATAAATGTTCGTCTTTCTATGACGGAAGCTCATATTCTGCAACCTCAGCTTCAAGGTTGGATAGAGACCGGCCTCGGTGGCGTCGTGGCAGGCCATCGGTCTACAGGCTGGTAGGTACTGGGTTCGGATCTCAGTCGAGGCATGGGATTTTTAATCCAGATACCGACTCCAAACCCTGAGTGAGTGCTCCGCAAGGCTCAATGGGTAGGTGTAAACCACTTGCACCGACCAGTGATCCATAACTGGTTCAACAAAGGCCATGGTTTGTGCTATCCTGTCTGTGGGAAGCGCAAATAAAAGATCCCTTGCTGCTAATCGGAAGAGTAGCCCATGTAGTGGAGACTGCGGGTTTTCTCTCTAAATCTGTGTGGTCCTTAACCATATGTCTGACGCCATATAACCGTAAATAAAATGTGTTGAGTGCGTCGTTAAATAAAACATTTCTTTCTTTCAAGGTTGGATAGTACAATTTATTTCTGGTGCTTATGCTTTTTAGACATTATTTGTCGAATGAGACTGGGGCGGGGAAGGGGAAGGGGAGCTCCGTGCAGTGCATTGGCGTAGCCTGGATTTTATAATGGGGAGGCCAACCCACACTATGTATATATGTATGTATGAGTTGTTTTTAAATTGAATAGTGTAAAAAAAAAGGTTTCATTGGGGGGCATGATCCCCGTGGCCCCCCCCCCCCCCACACACACACACACCCTCCCCACACGCGGTACGGTACGCAATAACACTTTTTGTCTTCTTCAGTACATGGTATTTCTCGATCCAGCCAGTACACCACCACTGGTACATCAAAGGCCGTGGAATGTGCTATCCTGTCTATGGAATGGTGCACATAAAAAATCCCTTGCTGCTAATCGAAAAGAGTAGCCCATGAAGTGGCGACAGAGAATGACCTCCCTCAATATCTGTGTGGTCATTAACCATATGTCCGACGCTACATAACCATACAAAATGTGTTGAGTGCGTCGTTAAATAAGACATTTCCTTCCTTCCTTCCTCAGTACATGGTGACTAATTACGTTCAGTTGTAATTTGTGAGTGCTTCCAATTATTTTATTTCTCTATGTGGCTGATTTACCAGTTTTTGTTTACGAGTCCACTTTAATAAGAAGAAGTTTGTTTTGTTTAACGACACCATTAGAGCACATTGATTAATTTATCATCGGCTATTGGATATCAAACATTTGGTAATTTTGACTCGTAGTCATAGGAAACCCGCTACGTTTTTCCTAATGCAGCAAGGGGTATTTTATATGCACCATCCTACAGACGGAATAGCATATACCACGGCCTTTGATATACCAGTTGTGGTGCACTGGCTGGAACGAGAAATAGCCCAATGAACACACTTTCATAATTCCAATGATCTGTTTTGGGAAAACCTAGAATTTGACAGAAAATCGAAATAGAAAAAGTAAACGTACGAAGGAAAGCCCAGCATTTGACAGATAACGGCGGCATCTCGATCATCCCACAGAGAGTCACCGATGTTTCCCCATATACCACCACGCAGAATCTCTACAGTTCCAGCTGTAGTTGAACCGCCAACCAGTCGAATGCTTTCATTGCCGCCATTATCTGGAGAAAAAAAAAAAAATTTTTTTTTTTTTATGAAGATTTGACCATAGGTTTCTCAGGGAAGAGGGATGTAGTGCACTGTTTGTTTGTTTTTCGGGGGAGAGGAGGTGCGTGCGTATGCGTATATGTGTGCACCAGAGCGTGAGAAAATTACAAGTCAGGGTCTAGGGACTGTAAGCTCTTGGTCAGGTCCAGGGCGAAGTTCTTTGTTGTCGTTTGTTTAAGTCCAAAATGGAAATCTCTATTAAAAAAAAAAAATAATAATAATAATAATAAAATCGAGCAAGTGCAAGTTTTATTAATTAATACGGTTAATGTTAAACCATACAAGTCGGTCATCGGTAGCACCCGCGAGTGATTGTTGGTATTGAACCGATGATAGGTTCAGTATGCTGTATTATTATTAATAGGTAATTCAGAGACCTGCATAATCAGCATATAATTCCATTCATCTCTAAAATATAAACCACGATTATAAAAAAAAAAAATGTTTTTAGAAAAGTGCTAGTAACGTTGCGTGAGAGCGTGATGTTTGTTACAAATGCGTGAGACTCACGCCAAATGCGTGAGAGTTTACATGTATGGTGTTCAATAACTTACCGAGCTGACATATAACAGCGGCGTTTTCTCTGTGGGAACACATGTGTCGACCCCACTGTTCGTGTTGACAGTAGACTATGCTGGTTTCATTCCCCACACACTGAACGTCGCTCAGGTGGAAATTGCTGCCGCCAGTGCCGAATGTACCGTAAGACAAGGCGACGGCTCTGTCGCTGTTAAAAAAACATACATAGATACCAAATTGTCAATACACTTGTCATGAAGTGGTTTTCTTTTGTTTGTAGTCCAATATTTCCACTGTTTAGAAGGTACCGGCTCCCACCCAGAGCGAGTTTTAACGACCCTCTTCTCTCTCACTAACCAACTAACAACTAACCCACTGTCCTAGACAGACAACCCATATAGCTGAGATGTGTGCCCAGGACAATGTGCTTGGACCTTAATTGGATAAGTAAGTAAAAGAAAGAAAGAAAAGTAACAGAACATATTAGTAGACATCGGGTGTCATCCTTTTCATTATTTTAAACATTGTACACATTTGTTGTTTTGTATTCACCTTTCTATGTGTGTGAAAGGTGGGTGGTGGTTTATGGTTGTTTTGTATTCACCTTTCTATGTGTGTGAAAGGTGGGTGGTGGTTTATGGTTGTTTTTTATTCACCTTTCTATGTGTGTGAAAGGTGGGTGGTGGTTTATGGTTGTTTTGTATTCACCTTTCTATGTGTGTGAAAGGTGGGTGGTGGTTTATGGTTGTTTTGTATTCACCTTTCTATGTGTGTGAAAGGTGGGTGGTGGTTTATGGTTGTTTTGTATTCACCTTTCTATGTGTGTGAAGGTGGGTGGTGGTTTATGTTGTTTTGTATTCACCTTTCTATGTGTGTGAAAGGTGGGTGGTGGTTTATGGTTGTTTTGTATTCACCTTTCTATGTGTGTGAAAGGTGGGTGGTGGTTTATGGTTGTTTTGTATTCACCTTTCTATGTGTGTGAAAGGTGGGTGGTGGTTTATGGTTGTTTTGTATTCACCTTTCTATGTGTGTGAAAGGTGGGTGGTGGTTTATGGTTGTTTTTTATTCACCTTTCTATGTGTGTGAAAGGTGGGTGGTTTATGGTTGTTTTGTATTCACCTTTCTATGGTGTGTTGGTGGTTTATGGTTGTTTTGTATTCACCTTTCTATGTGTGTGAAAGGTGGGTGGTGGTTTATGGTTGTTTTGTATTCACCTTTCTATGTGTGTGAAAGGTGGGTGGTGGTTTATGGTTGTTTTTTATTCACCTTTCTATGTGTGTGAAAGGTGGGTGGTGGTTTATGGTTGTTTTGTATTCACCTTTCTATGTGTGTGAAAGGTGGGTGGTGGTTTATGGTTGTTTTGTATTCACCTTTCTATGTGTGTGAAAGGTGGGTGGTGGTTTATGGTTGTTTTGTATTCACCTTTCTATGTGTGTGAAAGGTGGGTGGTGGTTTATGGTTGTTTTGTATTCACCTTTCTATGTGTGTGAAAGGTGGGTGGTGGTTTATGGTTGTTTTGTATTCACCTTTCTATGTGTGTGAAAGGTGGGTGGTGGTTTATGGTTGTTTTGTATTCACCTTTCTATGTGTGTGAAAGGTGGGTGGTGGTTTATGGTTGTTTTGTATTCACCTTTCTATGTGTGTGAAAGGTGGGTGGTGGTTTATGGTTGTTTTGTATTCACCTTTCTATGTGTGTGAAAGGTGGGTGGTGGTTTATGGTTGTTTTGTATTCACCTTTCTATGTGTGTGAAAGGTGGGTGGTGGTTTATGGTTGTTTTGTATTCACCTTTCTATGTGTGTGAAAGGTGGGTGGTGGTTTATGGTTGTTTTGTATTCACCTTTCTATGTGTGTGAAAGGTGGGTGGTGGTTTATGGTTGTTTTGTATTCACCTTTCTATGTGTGTGAAAGGTGGGTGGTGGTTTATGTGTTGAAAGGTGTTTTTATGGTTGTTTTTTATTCACCTTTCTATGTGTGTGAAAGGTGGGTGGTGGTTTATGGTTGTTTTTATTCACCTTTCTATGTGTGTGAAAGGTGGGTGGTGGTTTATGGTTGTTTTGTATTCACCTTTCTATGTGTGTGAAAGGTGGGTGGTGGTTTGGGGGTTGGGCTATTGTGTGTGTTTATGGTTGTTTGCCCAAACAGCTGACTAAATGTTTAATAACCTCGTCCCGAAATGTCAATATATTTATACTTATTTACGGGATTAGAACCGATACGTTGATTGAAGTAGACGAGAATTTGTTTAGAAATGACTTTTTGTTGTTGTAGTTGTTGTTGTTGTTGTTTTGTTGTGTGGTTGTTGGAGTGGGTAGCTAGAGAAGATACTTTATCCTGTAACTGTATTGTGCCATGAGGGTATATACTACCAAATCAAATCCCATTGACGACAATAGTAACATATGTGGCTAAAACTCCTACCTAAAGCGTATCAATCGACATTAGCACCACAGGTATAAATACATGTACTACCACCTCTCACTATTAAAGTAAATCAGAAAAAAATGGGGGTGAAGCTGCTCATTTCAGAGATAACGAGTAGCGTCTATGATTACCCAAGTTCCGCACAAAATATGAGTACTTTTTTTACAGGTACCCCTCACATGTTTCAAGCACAAGGCTAATTGACACAGTGGTACTAGATGAAATAAAATTGCATACATTTTTTGCCCAGATGAAACTTTTTTCACACCAACACACTCACATTTATCACCAATTACAGGACTTGTGGTGTTAACTTCTCTAGCAAAAGTTGGGTGCACCTCGAACTTTGACCCAGCCGGAAGTTATTGGTTTAGTATTACCATGAATTGTTTTTGCAGTCCCAAACCCGAGTTTTTAGGGGGTTTGCTGTTGTTTTAGACGGTCGAGTGTAAGAGTAATGCTAGTATCAGACCACCAACTGCCAGCACAAAGTTGGCCAACTTTCTGCTGCCACGACTTCTACGACTGTCCAGTTGCTAGATTGAGCGCTCTTACAACTGGATTCTCGTCGTAAAACACATTAGTTGTTAATCTGAGGGCACCCGTCGTAAGTCTAGAGTTGTGGAAATTACAACGCAACCGTCGAGTTGTCCAACTTCGTCTTGACAGTTGATAGACTGAGGCTAGTGTAAGATCAACTTACAATGGGAGTTGCAGCATTCTGCAGATGACGGCGGCGTCACGACTATCCCACAAGTCATCACAAACCAGGCCTGGAACTCCGAGTCTTGTCACCTCCACCATTCCGGAAATTAACGACTTACTCACGTGACCGTGTTTGAGAGACACAACCAGCGGCGCTGTGAATGACAAGATAATCATAAATGTGATTAAACGAGAAGGTAACTATATTAATAGGGGACGTAAACAGTGTGGTTAATTCTACGTCCGAATATTGTTACATACCTATATAGAGCTGGTATTCAAAAATTGTGGCACCATGTTTCAACCGTTTCTCAACCAAAATAGTGCAACAAATGGATAACATACCGTACTCACTAAATCCCGATTGAAGTACTTGCATCATTATTAACACAATAAATCTTCCAACAACAATATAAAACATTTGTCCGCCATTTTAAATTTGCTAAATAGAGGGAAGCAACTCGCCCTGCATATTGAGAAAAGTATTGACTTTATGTGCGCCCTGCACTACTATATTAAATACTAAAGTCTGGTGCATATTGAATATAATTATAAACAATCTGAAGCCTTTAGTTATCAGCATTAACTATCATTACAAATGTTATATTCTGCTATCATTTAAAAATCACAGACCCTAGTTTCAGCCCGTGAAAAAAGACATTAAGTTTGGTTAAACTACAAATTTGTAACACATTTGGATAAAGTTACAATAGAGAAAAACAAAAGGCTGAAATTAATAATATAAACAATAAAAGCTTATGTAATTTGTTTCAATTATCAAATACGCCGTAGTGTAAAAACAAACTAGGGTGTCCTCCCCCCCCCCCCACCCCACCCCGACCCTTCCTCGGCGGAATCCGACTGGCCATTAGTTATTTCAAAACGTATCTAACAATATTTGTTTCACTATAACCTCTTTGAGATGGGTATTATTGTAATGTTAACTTAAACGTACTATAACGAGAATACTACATGAGCGGCCGCTAGATACCGTTTATCTGACAACGAGTTGTTTAAAAAAGTGAGGGCGGGACATAGCCCAGTGGTAAAGTGAACGTCTGATGCGCGGTCGGTCTAGGATCGACCCCCGTCGGTGGGCCCATTGAGCTAGTTCACGTTCCAGTCTGTAGGATGGTGCATATAAAAGATTCCTTGCTGCTAACGGAAAAATGTAACGGGTTTTCTCTCTATGACTGTGTCAAAATTACCATATGTTTGACATCTAATAGCCGTTGATTAAAAAATAAATGTGCTCTAGTGATGACGTTAAATAAAAACAAACTATTTAAAAACGTATCTAAACAACGAATGTAGTATTCTATTTCTTACATATCTTCAAAAAAGAATTTTAAAATAAATTTAAACGTCTTTTACAACTAAAAACCTATGTACGGCCCTAGCGCTTATAGTTAACTTGTGCGTCACAGACAAGTCAATTTCAGGTTAAGTTATACATCATATCTAGTGATCTATTTTTACCGTACTTTTTCATTGGGTAGTATGGCATTGGTGACCTGGTCATCACCTTGGTGCAGCCAGTCGTATGTTTGTAAAATGTTATCGCACGTATATGTTAACAGGTATGTGTTATCAAAAATAACGATTATGTTCTCACCAACGGGTGTGTAAGAAGTATCTATATCACAAGGCCAATAGATGGTTTGGAATTGATATTTAGGTCATCGCCATGAACAAACCATATATGTCAATATTACCAAATGTTTGACAACCAATAGTCGATGATTCAATGTGCTCTAGTGGTGTCGTTAAACAAAACAAACTCCTTTTTTTTTGGTATTTACCGTATCCGCACTCGACACCAGCGTCCTCATAGTGGTAGCAGTCGTGGAATTTCCAGTTGTTATGACGACACTCAAAGATGCTCAACTCGTTGCCCGCGCATCTAACTTCGTCCAGCAATATGCTACCTTCACCTTCTCCGAAACGAGCACGTGTAAACGCTACCGCACGATCACTAAACAGAAAAGTGATTATTATTATTATTGATTGCTGTTGCATGTTTTGTTGTTTTTTGATGTTGTTTGTTAAATATGTACGTAACAAAATGTTTAGAGTAGACTGCCGGTACTAGGCGAGTATGATGGGTGGTTATAGGTGGGGGGTTTTTGGTTTGGGTTTTTTTTTTTATCCCACTGCCCCCTTTCCTTTCTCTCCTTTGAATTTCATCTCAAATCTTCCCGATCTGGCAACTCCTTCTATCTTTCAACTTCTTTCGCTGTCCACCTCCACATCCCAATCCTCGTCTCTCCAACCGCGACAGGTGCTTGTCTCTTGTGGCTATCTGTGCCACACACCTGCCATTCCCCATCAGCTTTTAGCTGTGGGCTTAGTCTGACCACTTCGGGGAGTGTTCAGTAGTTACTTCTGGCATTGTTAAGAGGCACTTATAACCACCTAATATGTACCCCTACTACCGGCGGTCGTTAGTTAGTGCCGTGGGTCAGACCAGCTTTATTAGCGGCAGAGGCCGAGGATGCCAGGTGGGTGCAGGGAAATACACAGAGACTGCACCCATGGAGGAAGTTGAGACAGGTAGGCGATGGTGTGGACAGCTTAGAAGACAGAGTCGGAGGAAACTGACAGAAAGGGTCGAAACAGATTGAAATCGTGGGAGAAATTGGAAAGGTTTTTTTTATATTAAGATAATGAGAATGATAGGCAGAGGGTGATAGATGAGAAATATGAATGAATGTGTGAGCCAGCTTTGACGGGATTTGAACCACTGTCGTCAGCTTGATTGTCCAGCAGCTTATCCACTAGATCACGGAGCTCACGGTTATAGGTGTTTTTAATAATACTGGAAGTAACCACTAAACACTCCCCGAAGTGATCACACTTAAGCCCACAGCTGTTAAGAAGCTGGTGTGACTGGCAGGTATATACGGCACGGATGGCCACAAAAAATAAGCACCTGTCGGACACGGACTGAGACGCGGAGGTGAATAGCAACAGAAATTGAAATATAGGAGAAAATGGAATTCAAAGGGGGCTGTACCGGAAATCATCGTATGTCATAGAAGGCAGGTGGGAGATAATGTTTGAGGATTTGTTGGGGGGTGGGGCGTAAACATGTTATTACTATTCCCATTACCCATTTAGAAGAATTGTTTTGTTTGCATCAAACCCACTAATATAAAACAACAAATACGGTGCACCCCTCTCCCCCCCCCCCCCCCCCCCCCCTACCCCCTCCCATGTGTTGAATTGTGAACAGTTTTTTTAGGCGGGATACTAACGAGGAATATCCGAGCATGTTGCAAACAACGCGTGCGTCATCGTCACCCCAGCTGTCGTCGCAGATCGTGCCCCATTCACCGTCGTAAAACACCTCGACGCGCCCAGACGTCGACGTCGCCGAGACGTGACCGTCAACTAGACGAACCTTCGGCGTGTCTGGAAACAAACAGTACAGATACGTGGCGTTGTTTGTTTGGAGGAAGGATAGAGGTTTTTGGTGGTGGTGGTGCTATTTACAGCTGTTGGGATTGGAGGAAGGAGTTGTTATTTGTGTGCGACAAGGAAATAGGTTGTCGTTGTCGTTGTCGTTATTGTTGTTGTTGTTAGTGTTGTTATTGTTGTTGTTGTTTCATAGGTGTTGGGGATAGAGGGAGAGCTTTATTATTATTACTGTACAGTGTGATCAGTTTGCAATTCATATTTAGATGGCGTTCAGTAACGACACACGCATAGATCGTACGTACGTACCTACATGCTTTGCATTCATTATATACTATTCATGGGGTGGGAGCACTTCGCTTAGTTACATTATATATCACACACACACACACACACACGCACGCACACGCACACGCACGCACGCACACACGCACGCACGCACGCACACACGCACGCACGCACGCACGCACACACAGACAGAGAGAGACAGAGAGAAGAAAGGAAGGAAGGAAAGCTAATTTCTACTACATGAGTGGCCGTTAGATACCATTTATCTCACAGAGTTGTTTTAAATGTATCTACCGAGCGAAAGTAAGAGAGAGAGAGAGAGAGAGAGAGAGAGAGAGAGAGAGAGAGAGAGAGAGAGAGAGAGAGAGAGAGAGAGAGAGAGAGGAGGGAGGGGGAGGAAGGAACACTAATTTTTACTACCTTTATTACATATAACTCCCGCCAGCGCCCTCTGCTGACAGTAATACGTGGTTGACATGTTGCACTGTGAGATGTTGGTCTCCAGTCCAGAACATCCAATGATGACGGCATAGCTCCTGCTGTAGTCTACGGGGATCGACGTCAGAGCGATGGCATTGCTACGTGCACACAAATCAGTATACAAATCATGGTTGTCATAAAAGCGGTAACACGTTGCATATTGACGCAGATCGCCGCATATAAACGATAGGGGTTTCTTTAATAAAAACATGGTCACCGACAGATCAGGAAAGTTGAAATGTATGGTAACAACATATCTGCGTCTGGTTTGCAGTGTGCTACATAGCTTATGGAAACCGACATTTACCCAGTATACTGTTTAATCAGTGATAGGTGTCAAAACAGCGAGATAAACTGACACTCGTTTAAACTATAAATTAAAGTTATTAGAGGTGAACTACACTTTCTCCACATAGGTTTTCCTTTTCAGATTAGGTGTTTTGGCTGTGGCTCATAGTCACTGATCGTTCTCTTCAGGTGTGAAGGATCGTGGCATTGATTCTCGTCGCTGGATAAACCTACTAATGGTTTTCGCCTTGCATCTAGTGCATCGCGTTTAGTATATCGTAGATTATGGTATGTGCTATTCTGTGGAGAAAGTGCATATAAAAGAGCCCTTGCTGCTCATCGGTAAGAGTAGCCTATGCGGCGGCAGATTTGTCGTCTCACTCTTCAGACCAAGTGTCGCGATTAACGCATGTTAGACATGTATCTACGACTGGTATATCAAAGGCCGTGGTATGTGCTATCCTGTCTGTGGAATGATGCATATAAAAGATCCCTTGCTACTAATTGAAAAATATAGCGGGTTTCCTCTCTAAGACTATATGTCAAAATTACCAAATGTTTGACACCCAAGAGCTGATGGTTAATAAATCAATGTGCTGTAGTGGTGTCGTTAAACAAAACAAACTTCTTTTTTGTAAGATATGTAATATACTTAACTCCAATGAAAACGCATCACCCTATTTTCAATTGTTATTGGGGGGGGGGGGGTTGCTGGGTTTTTTTTTTTTTTTTTTTTTTTTTTTTGAGGTTGCTATAAAACACACAGTTACCCTAATTTTTAACCATGTAACTTATACAAACACTAAGATTATTGTACTTTGTACATAGTGGATACTGAAAAAAGATTGACAGCAAGTAAGTTACATCAATATTGAATGTATTCTAGGGGAATCTACAGAAACCATAAACATGCATGAAAATGCGTGGTAATCAACATTACTATGAAGCTGAAATCACACTGATGAAGTAATTTATTCATGTCACCTCGGTAAATTCCCAGTATCAGGCATGGCGGAAGCAAGTCGATATTGGGGGTCGGGGCTGACTGAGATCGAGGGTGCAAAGCAAAGTTTGTAGGGAGTTCGAGTGTATACTCCCCCCTAAAATTTTGAAAACTAGATGTTCTAAATTGCTATTTCTTGTTTTCTACGAGTAAAATTCATCTCTGCCTTAAGATTTACTACCAATAATATTTTTTATCCACCCCTCCCCCTCCCCACCCTTCGCTGTGCCTGAGTATACGTAAAAATTCTCAAAATGCTGTTCAAACCTCGTCGACACGAAAAGAATCTCCTAAGCGCCTTTTTGGTTGCAATACAATTCAGATTATGCTTAATTAACTAGGGCCCCGCTCCACGAAGCTCTTAGCACACTGTGCGGGACGTAGAACTGTGGTAAAGCGCTCGCTTGATGCGCGGTCGGTCTGGGATCGATCCCCGTCGGTGGGCCCATTGGGCTATTTATCGCTCCAACCAATCGAAAAGAGTAGCCCATGAAGTGGCGACAGTGGTTTTCCCCTCTCAATATCTTTGTGGTCCTTAACCATATGTCCGACGCCATATAACCGTAAATAAAATGTGCTGAGTGCGTTGTTAAATAAAACATTTCCTTCCTTTCATAGCACTAAGATCACATCACATGCATAATGTAGTTATGCAAGTTAGGTGATCTCAGCGCTAAGATCGCTTCGTGGAACGGGGCCTTGAGTGTATATAATGTTAGGTCATTTGATGCCTACCAGAATACATCCAGTTATGGGAGCGGGATTTAGCTGAGTCGATTGAGTGTTCATTCGAGGTGCTTGCGTCGCAGGATCGAATCACCTCGGTGGATCTATTCAACTGGAGGTTTTCTCGTTCCAACCAGTGTACCACATCTGGTCAAAGGCCGTGGTATGTGCTTTCCTGTCTGTGGGGAAAGTGCATATAAAAAATCCCTTGCTGCATTAGGAAAAATGTAGCGGGTTTCTTCTGATGACTATGAGTCAAAATTACTAAATGTTTGACATCAAACAGCCGATGATTAATTAATCAATGTGCTCTAGTGATGTCGTTAAGCAAAATAAACTTTAACATCCAGTTATAGAAAAGCAGCCTTACTGATTACTTACGAATATTCTCCCAGTGCTTTGCAAACGACGTCAGCCCCACTGTCGTCCCAGCCATCTGCACAGACCGACATCCACGAGTTCTCGTACCACACCTGTACTGGACCCGTCAACGACGTCACCGACATCGTCCCCGTTTGTAGTCGAACCGACGTCGTCTGCACTGTAAGCAGAACGAAGAGATTCTGTATTACTTAGGCCATTTTGATATTAAATTGGTTTGCTGTAACACAATGGTGTAAAGGGAAGGTCAATTGATTTGTGTCGTTGTTGTCAGTGGTGGTGGTGGTGGTGGTAGTTGTGGTAAACGCGGTGGTGGTAGTGATGGTAGTAATAATAGTGGTAGTGGTGATGATGATGATTATGGTGGGGGGGGGGGGTTGTTGGGGGTTTTTTTGTGCTTTTTTTACTGCATGCAAAATTAGGAGTAACGATTTTTAAAATCACTTTTACACTAACTGATTAGATTATAGGACCAGGGATTACGTTATTTCAGAATACCCGCACGGATATGTTTATGTTCAATATACATCCACAGTTTCATAAATCTTTGGGTTGTTATTTATTCGGAAATCACCCGTCAGTGGGCCCATTGGGCTATTTCCCTTTTCCAGCCAATGCACCACGACTGGTATATCAAAGGCCGTTGTACATGTATGTGTTATTCTGTCTGTGGGATGGTGCATATAAAAGATCCCTTGGTACTAATAGAAAAATGTACCGGGTTTCCCCACTAAGACTATACGTCGGAATTACCAAATGTTTGACATCCAATAGCCGATGATTAATAAATCAATGTGTTCTAGTGGTGTCGTTAAACAAAACAAACTTTTAATTCAAAAATCGATCCTTTCCAGACAGGTATTTTTCAACCTTTCTTTTTCTTCTTTGTTCTCAGAAATTGTAATATATCCCTTAAGTTTTAAAATATCAGTAAGTAACTTCCTGTGGTAACCATCATAGAAATTTTAAAATATCAGTAAGCAACTACAAATGGTGTCCATCTAAGACATTGTATAATATTTCGTATGTTAAAAACACAGAAACCGAAGTGATCACACTAAGCCCACAGCTATTTAAAAGCTGGTGTGACTGGCAGGTATATATGGCACAGATGGTCACCAAAAAAAAAAGCACCTGTCGGACAAGGACTATTAACACTTGCCTCAATACTATATAGCACTTACTTTTAGACATATTAAAAACAAATCTTACCACCGCACAATATTGCTACAAGCATAAATACAACGCAACACATTTTGAACCGTCCATCGCAAAAGAATTCCATTTTAGCTGTCTGACCGATGGCTCTATTTAACTAAACAAAACTACTAAAGTAATGTGCTAAAGTCGTGCGAACTTACGACACTAAGCCAGACTGACAAACTATCTTCCTTTTGCTTTTTTAGTTTTCCGTCACGTATCCATGCGTGATGATCTTTATGGTACGGTTTGGACTGACATTTTTACGAGTCAACAACATCGATGAATATTTATCGACATGGAATCTCCAGATTCCGTCCGTCTAGTGATGATGACCGTCACGTTGAAAGTATGCTCGTGCTTGTATCCAACTCGGAGCAAAGATTAATGGGTTACTGTGAGAAATGCTATTCATTCCATTACTGTGAAATAAAAACCTCATCCACCCTATTGCAGTCCATCATTGTGGTAGCAAATCCATTCACTCCCATTGCTGCGAGATTCGAAATCCATTCACTTCCATTGCTGTGAGATACGAATGAATGAATGTTTAACGACACCCCAGCACGAAAAATACATCGGCTATTGGGTGTCAAACTAGGGTAATGCAAATAAATAAAGTGATGATCAACATCAATATAAAAATTCAAGGTTTAAACTAAAACAGTGTAAAGAACAGTGTAAAGAACAGTGCAAAAACACAAATATCACAGAATTTTACGGATACTGAATTTTACTCAAAACTTCAATTTTGTGCTGTATTGGCCATTCTCAAAGAGAATGTTACACCCCTGCATCACGGTGAGTTACAGCACGCGATACGAACCTCATTCACTTCATTAATGTGGGGTGTGATGTAGCCCAGTGGTAAAGCGCCTGCTCGATGCGCGGGCGGTCTTGGATCGATCACCGTCGGTGGCTCATTGGGCAATTTCTCGTTCCAGCCAGTGCATCACGACTGGTATATCAAAAGCCGTGGTATGTGCTATCCTGTCTGGGGGGGATGGTACATATAAAAGACCCCTTGCTTCTAATTGAAAAAAAAAAAAAAAAAGTAGCCCATGAAGTGGCGACAGCGGGTTTCCTCTCTCAGTATCTATGTGGTCCTTAACCATGTCTGACACCAGATTACCGTATATAAAATGTTTAGTGCGTCGTTAAATAAAACATATCCTTCTGCCAAGGTTATCTTAATTCGCCACAACAGTGGCTTCCGACACCTATGAACTTTAAATGTTTAACACCAACAGTTATTGTTTATAGTTTAGTCTGCAACTACTTTTACAAAATATGACTGTTAGTTTATCCAGGTTTATCAAATTAAAATCGTCATTTTCACATTAACAAGTGATATTACAAGATTCAGACTTTTAACCTTCTGTGTTCCTCGATTGTGTCAAAGACTTGTGTTGGTTGTAGGACTATCATAGTAAAGCTATGAAAATCATTTTAACTCAGTATCCTGAGGCAATGCAAAGAAAACAAATCTAAAAAAAAAAGGGTATGTGGGACAGATAGATAAACAGACAGACGGAGACATCTATAATCCGTTTGGGTTGGAACTAATAGTTTGTCATACTGAATGGGTTTCTGGTCATCCTGGTGCGTGTAATATCTTCAAATACATTTTTTGTTAAGCCTGGAAGGCACTCACCGTAAAAACGAAGGTCAGTGCCTTTTAAACGCTTTATCAAACAAAAACTAAACTAGTTTCAATGGACTGTAACAAATCACAAGCTGAACATAAATGGATGTATTTAATTTATTGGTATGAACTCATGCATGAAATGATCTCACAGGTAAAACTAGTATATGGAATTATGTTAGTTTAAATAGACGTCTAAAGAAGTACATATATTTTCACACACACACACACACACACACAAATACACACACACACACACACACACACACATCCATCCATCCAATCCAGTCATGAACTAGTATACCTTTAATTATGGAGGAGGGGGTGAGGGGAAAAATATGTGCAGAAAAAAGGTTTACACCAATATATATTTGTATCATGGATATAAAAGGGAAGTAACTCTGTATCAGTTTTACTAAATCACCAAATCCAAAATCTGATTACTGGTAATAAATTGGTTAGTTAAATAGTGAGCAATCAACTAACCACACTGCATGGCTTGAAATGACTGGCAACAGTATTTATTCAAAGCAAAAACTCAATATTCCCTCTGAAATGGTTAATAACCCTTTCTTGTATGATTGGCATTTAGTGGTAAGGATTGTGGTTGAGACCGTCAAAGTGGTAGATGAAGCGAAGTGAATAAAGCTAGAGCCTGTACAAACTGTACATTAATTAAAATATATAGCCTGTCCAAATTATGGATCACACAAAACATATCACAAGTCATAGGCTTGTTTACAACTTATATTCCTTGGTATATGCAGATGCTAAGAGACTTGCAGAGAGGATGCTTTGTTGTCTAGCAGAGCCTAAGAGACCTTTGTGAATTAGGCCCCCGTTTTTAACCAGTACAGCAATGTGCATTACATAAATCATGATGCCCCAAATTTACTTTTCATTCTTAATTTCAGGTGTATTAGATTTTTAAAAAATTGCATAACCTATTATGTCCATTTCAATGATGTCCTAAATTTAAAGCACAAATAAAATATAGATTAAGTACAAGAATTCTGTGAATTAAATGTCTCGCCTACCATAAATATTTTGGTGTACTGTGATCAACATTCATAGATGCAATCAAATGATCACTCACTTTCAGAGATTTTCTTTTTACATTAACACACACTCAGTTATCTACCTTGCATACCTAATCATCACCATCTACATTCAGCACAGCATCTTCATTCATCACAGGTTTCACTTTGGCACAGACACATACATTGCTTACTCGAAGCATTTTATCTTTCTCGTCCAAATGAGGGAATGTGAATTTCCCAGAAATGTCAGAATGACTTTCACTAAAAATAATAAATAATTGTGAATCAGTTGTGACCCTTAACAAGTGAAATTTAAGTAAAGTAGGCATCAAAATAAGCTGTGTATCCTGTAACCCATATACAGGTGACCACAAAATTCAGGCCTGGTATATTTCCTCTAAAAGTCCCTTCACATAAACATACTGATATTTTGTTATTCATTTGTATCAGTGTTCTCAATGTGCTGATACTTGCATTTCTTGTATTTGAACAACATTTAAATGATCAAAATAGAGGGGTGAAGTTTTTATTTAAATATGTTTTGTAGACAACAAAGTACTATTCTCAATTTTTTTTAAGGGGTTTCCACGAGTACTCAGGCATGGGCCAAAACCAGCAAAACTCGAGTCTGTTCACAAGAGTTGATTACCCATGCAAGGAAGAACAGAGTCATTTAAATAAAAAATATGATGTCATTTTGCCACATGCTTGCCGCCAGTTACATTATAGGGCAATGAGACATGGAGGGAAATCAAAAGTCGAATGTATGGTATGCAATACAATGGCATGATTTGGCATCCATATTTAGCGCTGGAAATAAGATACATAATGCTATTTTACTTTATTCCTTAGTCTTATCATCTAATGTAAGTGTTGGGTACTCGGGTCTGGGTCGAGTTTGACACTAGAGTATTTTTACACTTGTGGAGGCTCTAGTGGTAACCTCCTGGTGACCTGACCAACCGTTCTCGACTTGTTTTGATGCCTTTAAAGGGTAGTAAAACATTTCTCCATGTGTGATTTACACACTGCGAACACTGGCTTTAAGTAACATATGGCACCACAAAATGGCCTGCTGGTCTTCTAATACTTCAGGCTACAGATTCAAGTTGAAATACATAATCAGAATCACTCCTGACACATTTTTTCTTCCCCTTCGCCAAACAGTATTCTCAATGTTTTCAATTTTCATGCACACACCCAATCTTCAAGTCTGAAACAAGTTGCTTTCCAACAGTATATGCTTGGCACTGTCGTATTTTAAAGCCTGGTTGAAAAACAGTCTCAAGTCCCGCAGTGTATTCCGGTCTTCGCGACCATTGCGTTTGTACTTCTTCCGTCTCAGAATTTTATCACAGAGGTAGTGAATCCATAACACGTTGCTATGACTGTTGAAAGGTTTCCAGATGTTGCTGAAAAGGAAAAACAACACAGGGTTATTCCGAAACACACAAAACACACAAATAAATATTATTAGGGATTTTGTGAGACTTGTGGGATGCATGTTATCCAAACAAAGTGTCCAAGCCAACCTTGATGAATAACCACAGCAATCAGCAATATTATTTTTTTAATCACAAGGGTTGTAAGACAGGTCTCAACACTTTTGCTTAACATGACCACCATCGATAACCTAAGATATTATTGCTGCAAAGTGCTTTCATTCAATATACTGTCAAAAGACGATTTATTTTCAAAACAATTCTTTTTTATCCTACTGCCCCTTTTCCTTCTCTTCTTTCAATTCCATCTTATTGCTTCCCGATCTGGTAGCACCTCCTAGCTTTCAGCTTGTTTTGCTAACTTCACATCCCAGTCTACGTCTCTTCAATTGCAACAGGTGCTTGTCTCTTGTGGCCCTCTGTGACACACCAAACATTTCCCATCAGCTTTAGATCTGGGTTTAGTCTGACCGCTTCAGAGAGTGTTCATTAATTACCTCTGGCACTGTACAGTAGCACATTTAACCACCTGCCAAACTCCCCTACCAGTGTGACCATTGTTAGTTCCGTGGGTCAGACCAGCTTTATTAGCAGCAGAGAACAAGGATGCTAAGTGGGTGCAGGGAAGTACACAGAGACTGCACGTCTCATGGAGGAAGTTGAGACGGGTAATGGTGTGGACAGCTAAGAAAACAGAGTCAGAGGAAACGGATAGAATGGGGTCAGAATAGATTGAAATCATGGAAGAAAATGAAAGGGTTTTTTTTCTTCATATATTAAAATAATGGCAGTTAGAATTGTAAGTGAAAAAGATGAATGAAAGTGTGAGCCAGCTTTGATAAGATTTGAACCACTGTCATCAGCTTGACTGTCCAGCAGCTTGTGCACTGGACCACAGAGCTCATTCAAAACCTACTTATTTTCTTCCTTCATCTTCCTATAGATGTCAAACTGATAGTCGCCTGTGCCTTCATACAGACTGTCATCTTTAGCCAAATCACAGAACACAATACATCCATCTGAAAAGAGAAAATAATTTGTCCGTGTACAGCTGTTGAGCCACATACAAATATACATAAGTTTACATCTATTAACTCTGAGGATCAGTGTTGTCTTGTAGCTCATCAAAGCAACAATTAGCTCTTCATTAAAGGCGCAGACCCTAGTTTCAGCCCGTAAAAATAGACCCAAAGTTTAGTTAATCTACAAACCTGCAACACATTTGAATAAAGTTATAACATTGAGAGGCTAAAGTCTGACGTTTAAACGGGAAGCTACCATCCACAAATAGACTAGAGCTTGTCTCAATAACCATTATTTCTCAGACTAACGTGCGTTTTTAGAATTATGAAAAATGCATTTTGGGATATTACAAAAACCTGTGTGACCAGAACTACTTCAGGTGAATGAAAATGAATATTCTGAATAACAAAATGTAAGTACTTCTAATTTAAATCATTAAAAATGTCTTTAATAGTGAAAAATATGCTTTAGTGTTTAAAAACTAGGGTCTGTCACTTTGAGCCCCGTTTCACAAAGTGATATCAGCACTAAGATCATGTCGCGCTAAGACAGCTCCATAAAATGCTCATCACTGTAACAATTGTGACGTGGACCCCATGATTAAAAATAACTAAATGTCGTGAAGTGGTTTATAATCATACAATATAAATTTATGATTATAAACCACGACAGTTAGATCGGTATCCAAACGTAAATAAACAATTAATAATAATGCGTAAGTAACAAATAATATATACTGCTGTAAACTGCGTTATTATCATGGATATTTTAGAACGTTTTGTACCTGTCACTTCATGTGTCAACAACTACAGGGACTTGTAACGGGGGACGGTGGGACGAGGACAAATGTGTACATGTTGTTTGTCCTACTCTATATAAATAAATGTTAAAATCTGGCTTGTGCCCCCCCAACTAGAGTCGACACTGTGGCCTTCTCACTAGAGATTGTGCCCCCCACTCCAATTATCATTCCTTCAGCCCTGGTTCAGCCAGTCTGTAGTACTAGTATCTACAAGTCTGCATACAATGTCATTCCTTCAGCCCTGGTTCAGCAAGTCTGTAGTACTAGTATCTACAAGTCTGCATACAATATCATTTCTTCAGCCCTGGTTCAGCAAGTCTGTAGTACTAGTATCTACAAGGCTGTATACAGCCCTGGTTCAGCAAGTCTGTAGTACTAGTATCTACAAGTCTGCATACAATATCATTCCTTCAGCCCTGGTTCAGCAAGTCTGTAGTACTAGTATCTACAAGTCTGCATACAATATCATTTCTTCAGCCCTGGTTCAGCAAGTCTGTAGTACTAGTATCTACAAGGCTGTATACAATATCATTCCTTCAGCCCTGGTTCAGCAAGTCTGTAGTACTAGTATCTACAAGTCTGCATACAATATCATTTCTTCAGCCCTGGTTCAGCAAGTCTGTAGTACTAGTATCTACAAGGCTGTATACAATATCATTCCTTCAGCCCTGGTTCAGCAAGTCTGTAGTACTAGTATCTACAAGTCTGTATACAATATCATTCCTTCAGCCCTGGTTCAGCAAGTCTGTAGTAATAGTATCTACAAGTTTGTATACAATATATAACATCAAACATTTATTTAACACAACAATCATTGATGTTAGCTAAACGTTTAAGTCTTAGACATGAGGTTATACCTGTATATCATGTATTTACTATTGCCATGTTATAATACTGTTAGGTACTTTTATTATCACTTCGCAACTCCTTTTTTAATTCAAAAATATAGTTACGTTGCACTTTTTTTAATATATATATATATATACTCTTCAAAAGAAGAAACGCAAAACCACATTGTCGTAACATTTGGAGAATTGATTTAATTATTGAATGGTGAGTCCGATAATTACCAAATGTTGCAGGATTGTTCACAATTCACTCTAGTCCATTGTGAGCAAGTGATAGGACACACCACCAAGGTCAAGGTCATCTGGAGTCAATACCGGGTGTGGCCTCCGCGTGTGTTGACAACTGCCTGGCACCGCCTGCCCATTGAAGCAACCAGAGTACGGATGACGTCCTGGGGGATGGTGGCCCACTCGGCCTGCAAGGCTGCTGCCAGCTCGGGCAGGGTCTGGGGCTGTGGTTGTCGCTGTCTGAGGCGTCGGTCCAACTCGTCCCATAGATGCTCAATTGGGTTCAAATCCGGTGATATTGATGGCCAAGGAAGGACATTAATGTTGTTGTTCTGTAGGAAAGCCGTTGTGAGACGTGCTGTCATGTTGGAACACTGCGTTGGCATTGGCCATAACTGGAACGATGTGTGGCCGGAGGATCTGGTCAGTGTAGCCCTGTGCATTCAGGTTGCCCTGCACGTGGACCAGGTCAGTTCTGCCAGTGTGTGAGATGGCTGCCCACACCATGACACTACCCCCGCCGAATCTGTCCACTTCCTGCACGCAGTTTGCCGCATAACGTTCACCACGACGCCTATACACGCGACATCTTCCATCATGACGTCGGAGCAGAAATCGGGACTCGTCACTGAACCACACCTGTCTCCATCGCAGTTGAGGCCATTGTCGATGAATCTGGCACCACTGCAGTCGGAGTCGACGCTGTTGTGGTGTTAAGATGACACCTCGAACTGGACGTCTGGCACGAATTCCTACCTCACGTAGGTGGTTCCGTACGGTCTGGTCGAATATCCTGCGCAAACCTGGTATTGCTGCGGCTGTGGAGGTGGCAGTAGTCAATCGTTCCCGAAGGTGGCGTACCCGGATGTAGCGGTGACCCGTGGTCGACCGGATCTAGGGAGGTCACGTGTTGATCCATGTTGCTGGTAACGGTCCCACAGTCTGGAGATGGTGCTTGGGGACACATGGAATGCCCTGGCAACGGCCGTTTTGGATTCGCCTGCGTCTAGTCGGCCGATGGCATTGTTTCTCTGCGGTTCACTGAGACGTGGCATGTCCTGGATTGTCAACTGTCGGCCAGATACAGAGGCCAGGCAAGCGAACACCCTGCACTTTTATACTGTCGGTGTTCATGTTGCACGTGCAGACAACGCACGTGCAGTGGTGACATGGTTTGCACGTGGCTGCGTTTTTGCGAATATTCACATTTTGGAACTTTATTGTACAGTAGCTGCGTTTTATCGAATGTAACCGTGGGAATGTGTTTGGGACATGCAATGACCTTATATTCACAAAGCATGAACCGGTAGGAAACATAAAATCGGAGTTATAACCCATTTGTACCCTTTTGCGTTTCTTTTTTTGAAGAGTATATATATACAAATGTAATTAATTATAATATATAATCCTTCTTTATGAATACTATTTGTTGATATTATAGGACTTACAAGTACAATATGTAACACTGTAGTTAAGTGGCTGTTATTCTTTATGGTACTGTACAGGTTGGTATAAAGTTTAAACACAGCTGTCTATCACAATTCTACTTTTATTAAAAGGTATCCATATCCAAAACATTGCAAGGCTGGATTCCAAGGAAATAAGGTGAACCCATTTTTGTCTGACAAACTTGATAGAAAGTTGCCTTTGTGCCCCTCTTTTGAAGGAAAGGTTTGCCTTGGTGCCCCTCCAACTTGCCTTGGTAACAGTCGCCGTACCCCCAAAAAAATTAAATTTGATCCCTGCTATCCTGTCTGTGGGATGATGTATGTAAACGATCCTTTGCCACTAATCCAAAAAAATACAGCTGGTTTCATATCTAAGACTATATAGCAGAATTACCAAATGTTTGACATCCAATAGCCAATGATAAATAAATCAATGTTCTCTAGTGGTTTCGCTAAACAAAACAAACTTTCCTTAGTCTGGACAGCGTGAAGTTTATGACACTGACGTGGACCCCGTAACTGTGTAACCACAACTCACCCTTCCTTAGTCTGGATAGCGTGAAGTCTATGATACTGACGTGGACCCCGTGACTGTGTAACCACAACTCACTCTTCCTTAGCCAGGACAGTGTGAAGTCTATGTAACCACAACTCACCCTTCCTTAGTCTGGACAGTGTGAAGTCGATGTAACCACAACTCACCCTACCGTAGTCTGGACAGTGTGAAGTCGATGTAACCACAACTCACCCTTCCTTAGCCTGGACAGTGTGAAGTCTATGTAACCACAACTCACCCTTCCTTAGCCTGGACAGTGTGAAGTCGATGTAACCACAACTCACTCTTCCTTAGCCTGGACAGTGTGAAGTCTATGATACTAACGTGAACCCCGTGACTGTGTAACCACAACTCACTCTTCATTAGCCTGGACAGTGTGAAGTCTATGATACTAACGTGGACCCCGTGACTGTGTAACCACAACTCACTCTTCCTTAGCCTGGACAGTGTGAAGTCTATGATACTAACGTGGACCCCGTGACTGTGTAACCACAACTCACTCTTCCTTATCCTGGACAGTGTGAAGTCTATGATACTAACGTGGACCCCGTGACCTGTGTAACCACAACTCACTCTTCCTTAGTCTGGACAGTGTGAAGTCGATGTAACCACAACTCATCCTTCCTTAGTCTGGACAGTGTGAAGTCGATGTAACCACAACTCACCCTTCCTTAGTTTGGACAGTGTGAAGTCTATGATACTGACGTGGACCCCGTGACTGTGTAACCACAACTCACTCTTCCTTAGCCTGGACAGTGTGAAGTCTATGATACTGACGTGGACCCTGTGACTGTGTAACCACAACTCACCCTTCCTTAGTCTGGACAGTGTGAAGTCTATGTAACCACAACTCACCCTTCCTTAGTTTGGACAGTGTGAAGTCTATGATACTGACGTGGACCCCGTGACTGTCTAACCACAACTCACTCTTCCTTAGCCTGGACAGTGTGAAGTCTATGTAACCACAACTCACCCTTCCTTAGTCTGGACAGTCTGAAGTCTATGATACTGACGTGGACCCCGTGACTGTGTAACCACAACTCACCCTTCCTTAGCCTGGACAGTGTGAAGTCTATGTAACCACAACTCACCCTTCCTTAGTCTGGACAGTGTGAAGTCGATGTAACCACAACTCACCCTTCCTTAGTCTAGACAGCGTGAAGTCTATGATATTGACGTCGCCCCCGTGACTGTGTAACCACAACTCACCCTTCCTTAGTCTGGACAGTGTGAAGTCGATGTAACCACAACTCACCCTTCCTTAGTCTGGACAGTGTGAAGTCGATGTAACCACAACTCACCCTTCCTTAGTCTGGACAGTGTGAAGTCTATGATACTGACGTGGACCTTGTGACTATGTAACCACAACTCACCCTTCCTTAGTCTGAACAGTGTGAAGTCTATGTAACCACAACTCACCCTTCCTTAGTCTGGACAGTGTGAAGTCTATGTAACCACAACTCACCCTTCCTTAGTCTGGACAGTGTGAAGTCTATGTAACCACAACTCACCCTTCCTTAGTCTGGACAGTGTAAAGTCTATGTAACCACAACTCACCCTTCCTTAGTCTGGACAGTGTGAAGTCTATGTAACCACAACTCACCCTTCCTTAGTCTGAACAGTGTGAAGTCTATGATACTGACGTGGACCCTGTGACTGTGTAAACACAACTCATCCTTCCTTAGTCTAGACAGTATGAAGTCTATGTAACCACAACTCACCCTTCCTTAGCCTGGACAGTGTGAAGTCTATGATACTGACATGGACCCCATGACTCTGAATCTCGAAGTGCTTGTCACACAGCCTGCAGGTGACAGTCGGATGATCCACCTCACACACCAGCACGTTGCCGATATGCAGGTCTCTATGTTCGAACTCAAGACTGTCCTCGGCTACGGCTAGCGACATGCACACCTGCTGCAGGACACTCTTAGCCTGGAATGGGTTGTCAAACTGAAATATAAAGTATTTATATGATGTATGAAATATATTTGGAGCTTGAACTTTTTTACATGCCCCTATACCACTAGGGAAAAGAAGGAAATGTTTTATTTAAGGACACACTGAACACATTTTATTTACGGTTATATGGCGTCGGACATTGATATTGAGAGAGGAAACCAGCTGTCACCAAATCATGGGCTACTCTTTTTCAGTTAGCAACAAGGAATCTTTTATATGCACCATCCCACAGACAGGGTAGTACATACCACGGCCTTTGTTACACCAGTTGTGGAGCACTGGCTGGAACAAGAAATAGCCCAACGGGCATCGATCCTAGATCCATCGCGCATCAGGCGAGTGCTGTACCACTGAGCTACGTCCCACCCCTCTATACCACTAGGGTGTCGTGCATGTCCTATTTGGAAGTGAAAGCTGAATGATTTAATTTTTTAACTGATACTTTTGTGAGAAACTGATCTCAATGCAAAAATTTAACATTAAACTTTAATGCAAAAGTTGAGGAAAGAAAGAAAGAAAGACATGCTTTATTTAACGACGCACTCTACACATTTTATTTACGGTTATATGGCATCAGACGTATGGTTAAGGACCACTTCATGGGCTACTCTTTTCCATTAGCAGCAAGGGATCTTTTATATGCACCATCCCATAGACAGGATAGTACATACCACTGCCTTTGTTACACCAGGTGTGAAGCACTGGCTGGAGGGAGAAATAGCCCAATGAGTCCACCGACGGGGATCGATCCTGGACCGACAGCGCATCGAGCAAACGCTTTACGACTGAGCTACGTGCAAAAGTTGAGGCCACCGTTGTTACCACCGTCGGAAAAGTAATGCCTATATCTCACTTTTTTAGTTTGTAAAGACCGGACAAAAATTGTAAAAGAATTTTAATTTTAGGTAGGGAAGGGTTCCTGGAAACAGTTTTTTTTTTACAGGTTCTATCTGAAAGACAAAACCTACCTGGAAGAAGTTTGTTTTGTCTAACGACACCACTAGAGCACATTGATTAATTAATTATCGGCTATTGGATGTGAAACATTTGATAATTCTAACATATAGTCATCAGAGAAAGCCCACTACATTTTTCTATTAGCAGCAAGGGATCTTTTATATGCACCATCCCACAGACATGATAGCACATACCACAGCCGTTGATATACCAGTTGTAAACATACTTGGAATGACTCAAGATCACGTCCACCATCCGCAAACTCAAACACCATGAACAGTTGATCATCAGGAAAAATATCTGTAACAATTCAACAATATTTATTAACCAATAAATATGCGGTTTTGGGATCAGCCAACAGGCCTTTCTCTACATTTTTCAAATACAAAGACATACATCCAAGATGACAAATTTAATCAACTGATATTTGTAAATGAAGACAGCAAAAGGAGAGAGAGAGAGAGAGAGAGAGAGAGAGAGAGAGAGAGAGAGAGAGAGAGAGAGAGAGAGAGAGAGAGAGAGAGAGAGAGAGAGAGAGAGAGAGAGAGAGAGAGAGAGAGAAAGAGAGAGAGAAAGAAGGAGGAAGAGAGAGAGAGGGAGAATAGGTGTAACAGTTAAAGTATAAAGTGCACTGTAAAAACCAAGCTTTTAAAATAGCAGCTAGATTAGAGCCAGTGCTAAAGATGTTATCAGTATACCCCGTTTTGAAGTTAGAAAAGTTTAGTGGCTTAATTTGTGGGGGAATTTTAAAAGCAATAAGTAAAAATATGTTACACATGGTTGGACAAAGTTGAATGAATTTCTGAAGTTGCTTATATCCCAGAGTTAAAAGAAAATTATATATATATTGGTGGCTTGTTGTGATTTTTAAAAACAGGATACATTTGGATTTTTTAATTGAATTCATACACGCTAAACAGTGTTGTCGCATGGACAGAATCAGCCTCTGGATCAGGTTCTGGGATAACCTCTGCCATTCATCTTGGAGTGCCTGCTCAAGATGCCAAATGTTGTGGAATTGACATTGTTGAAGACATCGTCCTAACTCACCCCACAAATGCTTGATTGGAGAAAGGTCAGGGGATAGTGCAGGCCATTCCAGGACAGGGATGTGTGCATTTGCCAAAAACTGCATGGTTAATCTCGCAGTATGCGCTCTTGTATTGTCCTCTTGAACACCAAACTAGGGTACAACAACTCTTCGCAATACGTTATCGATGTAATACTTGGCTGTTACCCTTCAATGGCATACATGCAAAGGTGTTATGTGGTGATAACTGATTCCGCCCCAAATCATAAGACACTTCCGCCTACCCATCTGTCAGTTTGGACAACACACTCATCATGATACCATTCTCCACGACAACGCCAAACACGTAGTCGTCCATCAGCATGTCTAAGATGAAATCGAGATTCGTCTGAAAACAAGACACCTCCCCAATGGTGTCTATTCCAGTATTGATGACGATTACACTAATTTAAACGTGCATTTTTGTTACGTTGAGCAAGAATTGGACCAACGTAAGGACGTCTAGTGTGCAACCCTGCTGCTTGTAAGCAGCGTCTTATAGTGTAGGCGATAACTGGCCCACGTCTCCCTTGAATAAAAGGTGCTGTGCCCGCAGTTGGTTGTGTGCGATCACATAGATGTGTGCAGACGATGTGACGATTTTGTCTTGGTGTTGTAATCCTCTGTTGGCCAGATTGTGGTAGATCGTGAGTGGTTCCAGTTTGTTGTAAACGAGTAAAAAGTCTCTATATTTTTGAATGATGGCATCCAAGATGTGCTATAGCGTGATTTGATAATCCAGCATCATGCATCCCAACTGCTCTTTTACATTCTTGTGGTGTCAATATGGGCACTGTCATAACGTTTTGTCACATAAAGCCATAGTAAACAATTACTGTGGCTTTTATAGGCAGTGATCTGAAGTATCACAATGTTCACGCAGTCACATGTTGCCTGTTAATTTTTACAAATGAGACATTTGTTGCGTTTTGGTTGCCATCTCAAGATTGTAAGGTTTTATGGTTTACTGATAAAGTGCATTCTTGTAAAAGTGCATTATTTTGATGCCCTAATGGTAAATTAATAAGTGACAGCATTTACAGTTCACACTATGTGTGCATTTTCAGTTTAAAACATAATATTGACGATACCATGGTGCATTTTCAATGGTGTACAGTATATATGTCCCTTGCAAAATTGGTGGTATGATTATATAGAACCATCTTAACAATATTCTTGCCTGGTCTGTCATTTTCGGATTTCTTGGCTTTGTCAAATGCATCCCACTGTTTCAGCAGATGAGCTGGGTACGAGCCTTGCACACAGGAAACACTGTAGAGAAAACACAAAATGTCCATTACATATGTACCACCACCAGAATGTAACTACATTGATGTTCATAATAATAGGTTTGTTTTGTTAATCATCAGCTATTGGATGTCAAACATTTGGTAATGTCAGTCGTACATGTTTACAACATACCGTTTAACCTCACAGAAGTTTTGGGTGTTTGGTGTGCCAGTGGTAAGTGTTTACAACATACCGTTTAAACCCCACAAGTTTTGGATGTTTGGTGTGTCAATAATATATGTTTACAACACTGTTTAGCCTCACAGAAGTCGGAGTAGTTTACAACAAGAAGTTTTGGATGTTTGGTGATTCAGTGGTATGTGATTACAACATACTGTTTAACCTCACAGATGTTGTTTTTTAATTTTCTGTCCCCCACTCGACCACTGGCCATGCCAGAGATCGGGTGTGGGACAGACTTGCCTGAACCTTAATTGGATAGAGACACGATAATAGACTTTAAGCTACACTACAGAAGTTTTTTGGGGTGTTTGGTGTCAGTGGTACATGTTTACAACATACCGTTTAACCTCACAGAAGTTTTGGGTGTTTGGTGTGTCAGTGGTACATGTTTACAACATACCGTTTAACCTCACAGAAGTTTTGGGTGTTTGGTGTCAGTGGTACATGTTTACAACATACCATTTAACCTCACAGAAGTTTTGGGTGTTTGGTGTGTCAGTGGTACATGTTTACAACATACCGTTTAACCTCACAGAAGTTTTGGGTGTTTGGTGTCAGTGGTACATGTTTACAACATACCGTTTAACCTCACAGAAGTTTTGGATGTTTGGTGTCACTGGTACATGTTTACAACATACCGTTTAACCTCACAGAAGTTTTGGGAGTTTGGTGTCAGTGGTACATGTTTACAACATACCATTTAACCTCACAGAAGTTTTCTGTTGTGTTTGTTGGATTCTTCCTCAGATTACTCAGCTCTCTACAACAGAAAAATATCAATCAATTAATTACTCAATCATGTCTTGACCAAGACAAACCTACAAGTGAACACTCAAAAAACATTAACTAACAATTTAATCTAAATATACATACCTTGATATCACCACTTCTGATAAAATCTCTCCAAAATTCTTTTGAGGTTCATCATTAACTTCTTGGTTACCTTCAATTGGCACGATCTAAAATAAACAGAACAAATTTACACGATACAAAAAATATATTACACTTAAGCTTCAATAATATATTCAACCAAAAGTAAAGAAATCTTGAAACAATGTTTAATGGTTAGAAATAGTACTGATCCAGACTTCAATACAATATGGGGGCAAGACGTAGCCCAGTGGTAAAGCCTTCACTTGGTGCAAGGTCAGTGTGGGATCGATCCCCATCAGTGGGACCATTGGGCTAGTTCTCGTTCCAGCCAGTGCACCACGACTGGTATATCAACAGCTGCAGTCTGTACTATTCTGTTTATGGCATGATGCATAAAAAAGATCCCTTGCTACTATAGAAAATGTAGCAGGTTTCCTCTCTAAGATTAAAATTACTTTACGGTAATTGTCATAAATTTTTTGTCTGTTGCTTTTTCGTACACACAACGCTGCTTGTTTCCTTTGATGTCCAGTGTGCAAACTGATCGTTGTTTTTATTTATATGTGGGAAAAAGTATGCATTTGGAAATAGTGGAGATAGGTGCTGTAAAATAAATAGGGGTGTAGAAAAATAAAGGAGGGTGGCAGAACGTGAAAGGAGGGTGGCAAAATCTAATAGTGGGGCGGGCCCCCCACTTAAATGGAGCAGCAACAACACTGTATAAATTCACCTGCTAAATCCACAAAAGGATCGCAGGATATTTTTTAAGAGATTGATGAGTGTACGATGATCTCATCTGCCGTTTAGCTCGTGATTCTGATTTTAATTACATAATGCTCTAAAATATATCCGAGGGCCTCACACCATCCCAAACCTTTCCTTCACCCCGTGCGGTCTTATTTCCAGCAGGCCATGTTTGTTTTTTAGCAGGACTGGCATATCAAAAGTTGTAGTATGTATAGTCCTGTCTGTGGAAAAGTGCATTAAAAGATGAACAAAGGCTGCAAAATAAGCATCGTTACTTTGGTCAGGCGTTAACAAGACATCATCATTTTGATCAGAGTAGTTGGGCCCAGACTCACTATAACTGACCAATCAAGCACTGGCAACACATGTCTTCTTCAATGAAACAAGATTTTTGTCTTCACGTCACAAATGGTCGTCAAGTCCAAGTGGGTAACATCCAATTTTTTTTAGTGTATTTGATCTGTGGATCCTGAAATTCTGTGGGGGTTTTGTTTTTGTTTTTTTGCTTCTGTTGCTTACCTTAATTGCAACAGACTGTCCATCCCTGGTTGCCCGAAAAACCTCACCAAAAACACCCTCTCCTATTTTTGTTATGGTCTTCATCACACTAAAAATAACAATGAAAAAATAATACAAACTCTATATAAATGAGATACAGGGCTCGAACTTAAGAATTTGTCTCCCATGTCAATTTAAAAACAAAATTGCTGTTGTTAAAACGGCCCACAGATGGCAATTTAAAGCCTGCCCATGGCAACTGATAAAAAAAAAGAAGACTTTTGCTCTAGTAGTGTTGTTAAACAAGACAAAACTTTTTGGTGTATAAGCAGCAAGTTTTATCAGGGCTAGCTCTATCACTGGCCAAATTTGTCAATTGCAAATTTTAAGAACTGGCAAATTTTATTCTAATTCGGTACAAAAATATAACCTAATAATTGATATTTCGTTGGAAAATAACTGTAGTTTTTGCATTTTTGGAGATAATTTGATGAAATATTCCACTCACCCATAGCTAGCATTGTTTATAAACTAACAGAAATAAGTGGTTGGAAATTACCAAGACGAAGTTACCCGTTTAGTAAACATCCTGCACATGGATCACAACAACGAGAACATTTCACAAACTGGCCTCTCAAAAACAGCAAGCACAGACTTGTGAGAACTAAAAATCTGCATAATCCATTTATGGGTTACGCAAAATAAATTTAGGTTATACAAAAAAAAATTTCATAACTCCTCATGTCCATGAAAGTTATGTTTTAAATTTAATGTGGGAACGAAAAATAAATTACGCAAAATTGGAGTTAAAGGTTGTTTTGTTTGACAACACCACTAGAGCACATTGATTTATTAATCATCGGCTATTGGATGTCAAACATTTGGTAATTTTGATATATAGTCCAAAAAAGGAAACCCTCTATATTTTTCATTTGTATAAGCATACTGGTGCAAAGCTGGCATGAACTCTGCGGGCATAGGCAGCCACTACTCTTATCAATATGTTCCATGGATTTACACAAATTATAAAACAAAACTTTTTTTTATTAAAAAAGATAATTTATTCCAAAAACATGTAGAATGCATGTCCCTTTATCCATGACCAGTATATTCATAAAATTTTGGTGATTTCACATTTTTACATCAGGAAACATTTTGTTTGCAAAATCGTGATTAGCGATATTTCTAGTCAATTGATTAGCAACTACTGTTTAATGTTTTAAAATTGTGTAGCAATCTCTGAAACTTGCTTAGCGAATCGCAGTGTGATACTTAACAAAATACTCCCTGTACTTGCACCTGTATATAGTTTCTGAGAAATAAGCTGTAAGAAAAATTATAATATCAAGTTTAGAACACAAGTAAATTATGTCAACATCTTCAGAAAACATATACACTTTGATCGTACAATTTTCAAACATAGATAAACTTGAGCAAAAATACTTTGTATGCAGTATTAAAACTCACCTGTTTGGAATACATTTGTTGAATGGAATGAAATTTGTCTGTTCACAAATGTCATAAATCTTGGCTTTTGGTGACATAGGTGCTTTATCATTTTTTCCTGGAGTAAGAATTTCCTAAATTAAACAATACAATTAGGTAGAAAAATGTCGGAATTAGCTGTCTGCAAGTATGATTAGGATTCATAATTAAAACAAATATTAAAAATTGACAGTCGTACTAAACTTGAGAGTAAATATCAAATTTAATTCCTATTAAAGACTGAAATGTAACCAATCAAGACAATATGAATGTAGGTAATGTTGTTTTATGCTATACATTGCAATCTATCTTTATGTTAAAACTACATGTGTATACATGCAGTTTGTCAGTACATATCAACGTAAATATAAAGATTAACTGTTGTAGTAATAAATAAAAGCGTCCAATAGATGAACAAACTCTGCCAAGACTGCCGGGTTTCATGGCTCACCATGTCCATTGCCAAATTAACCAACTGCCACTTTTTATATAAAGTGGCTACAACATTTAGTCTTTGTTGATAAAATTATCCTTAAAATTAATCACATTTTAATAGTTTTTACAGAAATGCTCTACATACCTAAAAACTAGCTAAACAAAAACGTGTTTCAGAGAGAAATCGCCATAGTTCCAATATGAACTGCCATTGGTCGGGGGCTTCACCGATGGCAGATAAAAATGACGGCCGTCGATTAAAAGGACTATTTTTGTTTTTTCATATTTGTTGCAGACATTACCGATTTAAAACTGCTGTAGGCAGACTTACACTGCCCGAGGCAAAAACATTTCAAAATTGCTGTAGGTAATAAATTCTAAAGTTTGAGTCCTGTTATTACTTACTGCAAACGACAACTCATGCACAGATGAGTTCTGTGTAATAGAATCACAGGAAGTGCAATGGAGGTGCTGCTTGGGGGATGATGGACAATCGTTTCTCGTACTATTTGCCGTCACAATCTGCGATGTCGACATCTCATACTCGCTCACGGAATTGACCGTTTGGTACGAAGCTTCTCGCTGTAAGGACAGGTGAGCCATGGACAGCTCCATCAGACTCATTTCATCCTGGGGCGTCCTCTCGTTGATCCACTCCTCCGCTACGAAGTTGTCAGTCAGCATGTACAGACTCTCCTCGTCTCCCCGAGCGGGGGACGAATTGTCTGCATCTTCCTCAGAATTGACATACTCAGAGTCGTCTTCCTCTTCATCTTCTTCTATATCACTGAGGTCGAAATCTTCATTGTCCTCATCTGTGGACTCTGATGACCCCACCTCCTCTTCTTCTTCTTCCAGCTCGACAACCCCTTCATCGACAGAAACACCGCGATCGCAGTCATATGCTCCACGATCACTTCCATCGGCAGAGTCTCCGTTCCTTGACCGCACAATCGGTATGTTGTTATTTCTTTGATTAGTCATGTCATACATGAACCTGTCTTTGAGCTTCTGAAGGTGAACCACACAGGTGAGCGGACTGGTCACTGGCTTCGAGTCTGTGCTGTGAAACACCAGACTGTCGAATAGATCCTGAGACTCCTGAAAGCGATCCGCAGGACTAACGCTTCTCGGCCTAATCTCTGGCGGTGTTAACAACTTAGGCATCTGTTTTTCAAAACCGTCTACTACACTTTCCCTGGAAGCATCAGACTGATGGAGACTAATGTCGGAGTTCCCAGTAATAAAAACCGACTGGTTTGACAGACTGGAAATGATTTCAGACACACCCCAGAGAGCCGATACCGGAGACAACACTTCACCGGGTACAATGTCAACCTGACTGCTTGCAAGAGGACTCTCCACATAGTCGATCACAGAAATATTGACGTCCTTGATTTCTGTACTATTTATCATAGGTCTACTTTTTCTGCACGGTGTGCTGGTTTCAACAGAAGACTTGCTTGCTCTTTTCGACTGGTTACGTCCTTCATGATTCGATGTTCCCAACTCAACCAGCAGACTATATTCATCAAATTCACTGAAATTCACACTATCTTTTAAAGCGCTTGGAGACTGTAGCGACTGTATCATCTGTTGACCATTGCATGTTTTCAGACATTTTCTTCTTGATAATGTAGATGTTTTTTCACTGCCGGTACTTGCACAACTATCCTGCAAGATTTAAGCACTAAAGTTTCAACAACAGACAAAAATGTGCATCTAGGTGTACCATGCATAGACACAATAAGGAAACAATTACAAAATTCTGAGTTTGATTTCAGCAGTCCATATATTTTTAAAATGGTAATTGTGGCACTTGGTCAAAACAGTGATATAGGACAGCTGTACCATTTAGCTATAGATTGCAGCTAGGCTTCAAAGACTACAACAAAATTACAGATTTAAATGCTGATTTTTTTCCTCTTGTCAGGCAACACCGGACACGCCGGGTACCCCATTTATTCATCAAAAGCCTCCCTATATATAACCAGGTTCTCGTTGAAGTTTAAAATATAGATGTACATAGAGGTGTTTGTGCTTGTATTATAATAAATTATTTAGTGTATGCTTGTGTTTTTGTTTTCTTTTAATATATTTAGTGTATGTAAAAATTATTTACCAGATTCTAACCTGGTTTGCGGGCTTGGCCTCCAAAGCTACAAGCCGGGAGGTCCAGGCCTATTTTTTTACATTTTGTGCACATTTGACCAATAATTATCACAGCTGATATGTAGTGTCGAAGGCGTCATTGCACGAGGCAACGACCCCTTCGAAGCACCAGTGTTTCAAGAATTTTTCTCTTCTATTAGGCCGTTCTAATGTGGCAAAATATTCTGTAACGACCTAAATAAATGCTAGTGTTGGGAATCGGTTGGAATTTCACCACCGATCATCGGTTATAATTGGCTTGCACCAAACGATCAACTTTCGATAATATAATCAGTTAGAATGGTAAAACATAAGAAAGATTTTAATTATAAGCAATGTGCACTTACTGTCATGTTTACCGGGATCTAACATGTAGACCCTACAAATTGATAATTTTACCTTTTATAACTAATTTAATATCATTTTTCTTTATGTACACATGAAAACAAACACATTTACATTAATTCCATCATCTAAGCTGGAGGAACAATTACAGTCAATATTTCCCCAAACCATCAATTATTGGTCTTTATAATCAATAATAACTGCATACCTCTGACAAAGATAACATGCCGGTACATTTGCGTTTTTCTCGTTTGCCTTTTCCTTTGAACTGTTTCACACATTGGTTTTCTTTGTCGACACCTCGGTTGCGAGACTGTTTTCTGTATAAAGAAGAAGAAATAATTTTATCAATTACATGTACTGCTGAATGACCATTTTAAATTAAGCATAAATCAATAATATTTAAACAAACTTCTGTTTCAAAGCAATTATTCTTTTCAAAGCCAAGAAAATTTGACACAAAACGATTGAGAGCAGTAGATCTAACAGCATTATGTGGACTCCCATGTCCAGGTGACATTTCATCTATAAATAACAATTTAAATATCAACCAATTACACTTCGCCTTTTATAGCGTTATTCGGGAGCATACAAATTCTAAAAAATATTGGGCGAGACTATTTATGCAATAGCCGAACTTCTTGGTCTATTTCAACACTGAAAAAACAGGGGGAAAAGTGCAATAATAAACTCTGGATTGTATACTAGTATAAACAGATTTTATGGCTATACCATCACGGTTTTTTTTTTCATCTTGAAACTAATTTTATATAAACAAAATTATGTTGCAATTAGTTTCCCAAATCATTTCGTATACCCTCGGTATAATCTCAAATGTTTTCAAATTCTTTTCAAATCACTGGCATGATTTTACAAGTAAGGTTTTGATTGGTCGAATGAAAGGTTAACTGGATATGAGCTCCAACGGGCTGCTGTTAGATCCACATGTAATAGTGGAGCTAATTTTAATTAGATTGTCCATCATCTTGAACTGATAAGATTTTAATTAGATTGCGGATCCCAGTTCTTACTATTTATAAACAAACTAAAGAACAGGCCCCGTGCTTATAAACCTTAAAGTCTAGACCTTAATAAAGTCCAGACTTTAACGTCATGGCAACGCCATTCAAATAGCATTACGTTAAAGTCTGGACTTCAATACTTTTAAGTTTTATAAGCACGGGCCCTAAAGAGAATAGCAAACCAATACATTGGTCCATTTTCTTTACATCTACACAACCCATCATAATTTACTGCTACAAGCCTATGACAACTGTGAGAATAATAGTTTCATCAATCGTGCAAATGTAGTTTGGCGAAACAAATGTTCCATTTGCACGTTAAATATAGCAGGCCTTGAAAAAGTGGGAGAAGTGACTTCACCCTTCTCAGGAAAAAGGGGAAAAGTTTGATAAAAATAGACGAATAGAACACTTATCAATACATTTTCATATGCAACTGGATTTTTCACGAGTGCGACCAAAAATTACTACCAAGTCGCACTCGTGCGACCAAACAAAATAACTAGTTCTGTTGGTTGGAAAGTGGCCACTGCATTGACGCATACTATGAAATTCATAGTCTTAAGTTATAGCCAAGTGACCCAATGTTTTGTTAATCTGCATGTGATTCACAATAGAATCATAATGCTTGGTCTGGTGACATCATCAATTCTGAGAAAAATACCACCCTTTGGCCTACTGCGCTAAGGCTGAAAAGAAACAGCTTTCGCTGAACATATTTGTTAAGCAGTAAGTTTAAAATTTGAGATAGGATAGGATAGGATAGGATATCAAAATTATAATTATGTATACCGATTTAATCGGTTTTATTAGGATTCTCGTCTGATGACGGTTAATAATAACCGGAAACGAAATAATGCCAAACGACTACAAAATTACGGTAACACGGTTCAAGACGTTTCTTACAAATAGGCCGTATTTTCTACATGGATTCATTTGCAAGTCGACTTTTAAACATGTTCACGATTTTAAAGACCTTTAGTTTAAAAGCAAGTGTAACACAATACACGTGGCATTGTTACATTTACTTTAATTTTAACGCAAAACCTGAATTGTATGTCTACATACAATCTGATCATCATGTCAATGTCTGGAAAGTTCTGACCCAGATACGTGTACTTTTCATCGATTGGCCAATATTTATAATTCGGCATCATGTGACCGTCGTAGAAGGTGAAGGAGAGAACTGTTACAGTTACCGTCATTCTGATGGTCGTGGAAGCTTTGTTGTTAATAAACTTGTATTTACTCTGTTGTTTCAATTGTGATGTTTTATATCATTAATATCAAAGAATAAATTAGCTTAAAAAAAATATATAAAAAAATATAAAATAAAAAGTACTGGTAGAACTATAATCATTACATTCTTCTATAGCTTACAATTAACTACTATAGTATTCATTGATGATCTGGGGAGTCAGAGATGGGAGCCTGTGGGGTGGTGGGGACATGTTTTGGTCCCCCCATAATTTGTTTACAAATATGTTGGTTTTTTCCATCTTTATTACGGATTATATGTTTAATTTTTACTCAAAATTGCTCTCTTTACCAGTTTCAAAAATCTCTCACTCGGAAACACTCCTCCCTCAGTGGCGTAGGAAGATGCCAAAAAGTGTGTGTGTGTAGGGGGGGGGGGGGGGCACACACTTTTATATTTACACACTTTTACACTATTATAAAGCAAACTTAAAGCAAAATATCTGAAAAGTGAGTGGACATGCCCCCTTCTCCCCCCCCCTCCCCTCTCCGCTTCCTACGCCAGTGCCCCTGTCTGCATTTTGTACATGATGACCACCATCCCCCTTCCAGGAACGTAAAAATTATGTACTTTATGGATGCCCTTATGAATATTCATCAGCGCTCCAAACTTATTCCTCAGTGCTCCTAAAATATGTAACTGTGCACCTAAAATTAGAATGTTAGGAGCACAGTGCTCCTAAAACATTTTTCAAACTTTGAGCCCTGATTTTATAATGTTTCGCCATTTTCTATGTTCAATCAGAAAGGTTATACACTCGGTTCGAATATTAATATTTTGTTATCAAATACTACTACTTCCGATAATGAAATTTAAGCAAAACAATTGAATATTTTCAGGGGTGCAGAAAGTACTCGACCGCTCACCAAATGCGAGTAAAAATTCTAATGGATGAGTTAAAAACGGCAACTAGTAGTCCAACAGCTGATCTATCTTTTTGTGACAGACTGTATTTTTAGTTTTTTTCATCGAATCTGTGACTCTGCATGCCAAAATTTAAAACCATTCAAACAAACGGTTTACATTGTTAAACAATAACGTATTGTTCTATAGGCTGACGGACTAGCAGAAATTCTGGCGGGCCAGTAAATTTTAGTTCGTTCTGGTCCTGCTGGTTAGTGAAATATTTTTAATTTCTACATCTCTATCTTTTTGTGACGGACTGTATTTTTAGTTTTTTTCATCGAATCTGTGACTCTGCATGCCAAAATTTCAAACCATTCAAACAAACGGTTTACATTGTTAAACAATAACGTATTGTTCTATAGGCTGACGGACTAGCAGAAATTCTGGCGGGCCAGTAAATTTTAGTTCGTTCTGGTCCTGCGGGCTAGTGAAATATTTTTAATTTCTACACCTCTGATTTTATTAAAAATGCAACAACATTAAGTAACTGATACTTGATGTGTTGTTATGTAAAAATTAAATAATTAGTATTTTCTAGATTTACTAAGATTAATATTGCCGACAATTAAGCACCGCTTGACTGGTCACTGCAAACGACGCACCATCCACTTTAATTTGATGTACAGTCTGGCGGCAAAGTTAAACAAAAGAGCAACAAGTGTTAACTCAGCTATGACACTAAACAAGTCAGTGTCTTGACATTGCTGTGTGATTACATTTTTAAAAATGGATTAGGTCCAAAACATCACGATTGATTTCTCACAACTGCTAATAACCCAGTGACCTGAGCCAAATTTCACCAAGAAAATGTTCCACTTTACCGGCTAAATCAGCCGCAGCTAAAACACTAAAACAAAATGGATGACCTGAATTTGGTTTGCATAATCCATAAATGGTGTTTGCCAATTTTCAGTTGCATATACTGAATGAACATCATAGCATGTTTAGCTAGGCATCATTAAAACACGATTCTCATTCATCATGAAGCTTGTGAATCTAACTGAATCAACATCATAGCATCTTTAGCTAGGCATCATTAAAACACGATTCTCATTCATCATGAAGCTTGTGAATCTAACTGAATCAATATCATAGCATCTCTTGCTAGGCATCATTAAAACACGATTCTCATTCATCATGAAGCTTGTGAATCTAACTGAAACAACATCATAGCATGTTTAGCTAGGCATCATTAAAACACGATTCTCATTCATCATGAAGCTTGTGAATCTAAAGAGTTAACCTTTAGAATAAATCATGTGGAGGGAACATTTTATGCACATTCTAAATGTTTAAAAAAGCACCAAAGATTGTGTGTTCAATGGAAACATACTTTATAATCAATAGTAGAAAAAACTAAATGATCATAATGATTTATATTATATAACGTTGTTTATTTTTAAAACTTCTTCTCCCTCGCCAACCTAATCCATACAGGTCCTAACAACCTCTGTATTATACATAAATGTAGGCAAAACTGAAAATAATACTTTGAATTCTTAGGCACTGATGCGGTAAGCTGTTTGTTTCTGTTCCGTGTCTGCCTGTCTGAGCTGGTGTCACAATAGTTTCTACTTCGTGTCTGCTTGTCTGAGCTGGTGTCACAATAGTTTCTACTCCTTGTTTGCATGTAAGAGCTGGTGTTGGAATTCATCGAGTCCGAGGCAGAGTTCGAACTGCAGCTGAAAACATCCTCCTTGCTGTCTGACCCTGACCAGTTGTCGGCCAAAACAACACGCTGGCGATGCCGTCCATACTGCTTAATGGTCATCCGGTCATTTCGGCCCATGGTTTATCTAAGAAAAGACAAAAAAACAATGGTCTTAAACAAGGGCTAGCTCTGTGTGAGCAGAAACATTTGCCAAATCATCTATTTAAACTTAACAAAGTGCAAAAACCCAGTAATTTTCTAATAAAATAACAATTATGACATAAAATGTATTCACCAAATTGAAATAAAATTACCCAATTGTTTTTCAAAATTAGCATTTGGAGAATTTGGTGACTTCCAAAGCTAGCCCTGATATAGTGAAACCTCCCAAAACTGGACCCTTTGTAAATCAGAATTCTCTCATAACCAGACATTTTTCAGTCATTTTTTAAATATAGGTACAGAACAAAACCTCTCTAAACCAGATACCTCTTATAACCAGACTTTTTGCTTGGTTCTTTGGGTGTTTGATTTAGAGGAGTTTCACTGTATATAAATTTGTTACATACCAACATTTGCATATATACTCTTCAAAAAAAGAAACGCATAGAGCATATTTTTCATAACATTAATTTTGAAATAACACAATAGTGAATGTTTTAGTATTATCTTATTCTATAGCTAGTGGATATGATATCATGCAATTCTGAAGCTGATAAAACGCATGATTTGACGTCAGCACGTGCAAATATGTTTTTCACAATATCCATAGTAATGGTTGCAGAGCTCACATTTATCATGTACAAATCATGCACGTACAGCACGTGCACTACCCCATTGAGTTACATTCACACACACATTATCGATAGTGTCGCTACGTAACGTTTTAATTATGCCCAGGCTGACAGAACCACAACGTAACAACGCAATTGGCCGATGGAAGCCGGTGAATCGCAATCAACAGTTGCACGTCTTTTCAACGTATCTCAGAGTACAATATCTAGGCTTTGGCACCGTTATCAGCAAACTGGAGTGTCACGTGACCTCCTTAGATCCGGTCATCCCAGAGTTACCACACCGGCGCAAGACAGATACATACGTCTACGACATTTACGTGACAGATTCCTAACTGCTTCATCATCAACTTCTGCCATACCTGGGATGCGAAGAATATCGGACCAGACCGTAAGAAACCGTTTACGTGAAGCCAATATCCGAGCTAGAAGCAGCTAGAAGGATAATTTTTACCGCGCAACATAGGCGTCTACGGCTTACATGGTGCAGACGTTGTCTGATATGGCGTCGACAGCAGTGGCGAAGAGTGGTTTTCAGCGACGAGTCGAGTTTTTTGCTTCAACGTGCCGACGGCAGAGCTAGAGTTTACCAACGACGTAACGAGCATTATGCCAATAATTGTGCGCGGCAGGTGGACAGATATGGAGGGGGGAGTGTTATGGTATGGGCGGCCATCACTTACACTGGCAGAACAGACCTTGTACATGTCCCAGGTCATCTAACAGCCCAACATTACTGCAACGAAATTCTCCAGCGTCACGCCATACCTTTCATCAATGCAGAAAATGTCATCTTCCAGCTCGACAATGCACAACCACAAAGCGCACGTATAACAACAGACTTCCTGAATCAACACAATGTCGGAGTGATGCCATGGCCTTCAAGATCACCTGATCTTAACCCCATCGAGCGCCTGTGGGATGAACTAGATCGACGTTTACGGCAAAGTAACCCTGCGCCATAAACGCTACCCCAGCTGCTCCAGGCTTTGCAACAAACATGGGCTACAATTCCCCAGCCTGTGATTCAAGCATTATTTGATTCCAAGTGTAGGAGGTGCCAAGTCGTCATTGCTGCTCATGGGGCTCATACTCGATATTAGTGTGACCTTGATACGGTGGCCTAATCCTGTTGATTTGATAGACCATTTCATTCCAAGTGATGATCTGATCATGTTTAACAAGTTTCAATTTTATTGCTCTGGTATTGAGCAAAGATATGATGCTATAAATTTGCAATCCAATCCTAACATATACCAGTTATGCGTTTCTTTTTTTGAAGAGTATACACTGTATTGATCAAATAAAGTTAATCTGCAAAATATTACCAGGAAGATTAGGACTGGTGTAGTTGATGGCTAGGTAGAAACTTTTTTATTTAAATTTTAATGCCCAATGTACATAAATTTACAAAATGTTTGTATACATGTAGAAGATGTTCATGTGCAGGTGTTGGTATTTTTCTCTTCTTTTTTTTTTTGGAGGGGGGGGGGGGAGAGGGGATGGGAGGTGGGCTATAAATAAATAATGTATATTTTATTTTAGAAATTTCTTTTAGGCATTTCTGATACATTCAAATAAACTTCTGTGGGTGACTGCAAATTGTATTCTCTCTCATCAGAAGCACATTCCACAACACCTTTAAAAAACGTTTATTTTAATGACACCAGAGCACATTGATCAATTAATCATCAGCTATTGAATGTCAAACATTTGGTAATTCTGACACATACCAGTAGTCATCAAATGAAACCTGCTACATTTTTCCCAATGCAGCAAGGGATCTTTTATATGCACTTTCCCAAAGACAGGAAAGCACATACCACAGCCTTTGACCTGTCCACAGCACCTTTAGGTCACACTCGTGATCATGTCTGGAAGTCTTAAGCAGGCCTTGTAATTTAAAATATATGCAGGCAGACTAGAAAAAGCCTACCTAAATTAGCTTTTAAGGGGATAGGCAGGCTGTTTTTAATTGACTGAGAACAGCTCATTTTCGGTGGGCCTCCCTAAAAATATGTTCACTCAGCAGTCTGTATTTTAAAGCTAATCATTTTTACATTGTATCTTAGGCATCGAAATAACTTGAGAACAGTTGTTCAGTTTACCAGAGGGCATGTTCCCCCCACCCCCCACCCCCCCCCCCCCTCCAGTTCCTACGGGCCTGAATACCAAATACAGCTCGTCAGGTAAAATGGAAATAACAGTTGACATGTATTATGGGTATCAGTAACTATATGCTGCACAATAACATGTACTGAAGTTCAACTGTCCAAATAAAAGTTTTTTAAAAAAACAACTGGATAGGACTAGGGTACAACACTGTAACCAATATCAATTATCATGTCATCAAATGAAACCTGACTAATCGTTCACGGCGTATTTCGAAATCCTAGTACAGAGGGATTCAAACAACATGTTATTGTGCCTGAGCATAGTAAATTTGTTAGTAGAATCGCTTATAAAAAATAAATATCCGACAAAATAACACCACGAAAACATATCACAATCATAGCCAATGTTTGAACTTCCACATTAGTGGACACTAGTAAAAGCGGACTTTATGGTAGCACCTTTCTTTTTTCTTTTATATAGACTAAGTGGCATTCATAATCATAACACTCTTATTGGATACCACTTTCTAATGCATTAGTTCTCAACACAACTATTTTGATGGCATCATATCTTTTCCTGATCAAATATGGCGCTGTTTGAACCCAATATAACCTACAATTCAATTGGCCTACTGTCATAACCTAATATGTGTTGCTATGGTTCATTGGTAGTTATTTTTAGATATCGCTTGCGCCTTCAATACAATTACACGTGCTTGGTAGATTAGTTTGTGGTGTACTTGCGTTCGTGTCTCAATACCGGTTGTAGAATGAATAGTAACAGAGTGGTAACAAAAATAATATTACTGTTCAACTCGCCACGACAAATTATCTTTAAGCGAGTTTTAATTTAACCCTTTTATAGAAGCTAACAATCCACTTGATCGATTGCCGAGTTTATAAACAATAAAAAAAGCCACAGCTTCACTGCTTTATATACTCTTTTAAAAAGTAGGGGATTTCTAATAAGAAAAGGTAGGGGATTTCTAATAAGAATTTACAATTGCCAAAATTGTACGGTATATTAGCTGTGGGAATGGTTATATAATAATAGTGAATTAATTGGACAAACATTACAACTGGTAGTTCAGTATTACAGTAGGTTTTATGACCACCAAAGATCTTGATCGAAGGACGATTGGGGTCATGTCAGAAGTGAAATTCGAAATTTGACGGGGTTTTTCAGTAAATCGCAAATGCAAACAATAAAAATGACTAAAAACAAAACAATAACAACTGTATGATCAACAGAATGAAAAAGATTGACAGAAATAATGTTCCACAGTGATTAATCGACCTTCCTGAAAATTGTCAAAATCGAAAATGACACCCCACGCACGTGTACGGGGCAACTGCGTGATGCGTGTGCAAACTATGTACTGTGTTTCGGTGTGTTGGTAAACGTTCTTTACTAGGATGTCTGTGGTCAAAACGTGTTTTAATATTTCAAGTACCCCTACTTTTTTGTCAAGAGTATATATATATATATTAGTATGTACATTTGTAGATTAACATTTTGTAATTAGTGTTTACTATGTACTTTATAAGGTAGTGAATTGGAATCATAGTCACTTCGTACCCTAGTCATATCGTACCATTCATTTCGCATCCTGCTGCCTGGTCATTTCGTACCCGAATCATTTCGTACCTTGGTCATTTCGTACCATTGCAAAAAATAATTTCATACCCTAGTCATTTCGTACCATTGTGAAAAGTCATTTCGTATCCCAGTCATTTCGTACCCTAGTCATTTCATACCAGTATATAAACAACGAATTTGACCATAGCATAGTGTTTTTTTGTAAACTTGTTTTAAACATACATTGTATTTATTACCAAATTATAATGGACATGGATCGGTCAACAGGTCATGCCTATATTAAGACCTCTCCATTACACCATAAAGAATATACTAACCAACCCTGACACTATCATAACATATTTCTGGGGCAACAAACTATTTATTTAAAAATGAATAAATAAAATAAAATAAGCCACGTACAGCTATTCAATTGAACACTCAGCAAGCTTGAAACTTAATTGGATATTTAAACACTGAAATAAAAACAACAACAAGCAAGATGGTTACTATGCCATTTGAAAACTACAATTACATGTCGATATATATTAATATTCATCACACACACACGCACGCACGCAAACTCACTGCCATTTTCATATAAAAGACATAGGATCTTATCTCAACAGTTTATTGTTTCAGCATTTATAAATCAGATTCTTAAAAATTCAATGGATTGAAGACATGGTAAATGCATAAGCAGATTGTTTGCTTCACCTTACAGTGGTAGCTTCACCACTTGGTTTCAACTTGTACTATTAATTACTACTTATAACTTAAAACAAAATATTCGAGGGATAGGGGAAGCAATCTTGGCTTTTGAGATTTCAAAAAGAAAATGTTGGAAACTAGAATATCGAATTTGTGAATATTCAGGGATCAAAATCATTTTTGTGGAGTGGCTTCTCAGATTTCAAGACTGAAGCAAATGTTACAAACTTCTGTTGAATATTTATGGTGTAACATTTATTTTGTGGAGTGGCTTCTCAGATTTCAAGATAGAAGCAACTGTTACAAACTTCTGTTGAATATTCCTGGCGTAAAATTAATTTTGGGAGTAGCTTCTCAGATTTTAAGATAGAAGCAAATGTTACAAACTTCTGTTGAATATTCATGGATCAAAGTTCATTTTGGGGAGTGGCTTCTCAGATTTCAAGATAGAAGCAAATGTTACAAACTTCTGTTGAATATTCATGACGTAAAATTCATTTTGGGGAGTGGCTTCTCCGATTTCAAGATAGAAGCAAATGTTACAAACTTCTGTTGAATATTCATGGATCAAAATTCATTTTGGGGAGTGGGAACCAATCCTGGCTTCTCAGATTTCAAGATGGAAACAAGAAGTTTGCTTTATTTAATGACACCACTAGAGCACATTGATTAATCAATCATCGGCTATTGGATGTCAAACATTTGGTAATTATGAAACGTAGTCATCAGAGGAAACCTGCTACGTTTCCTAATGCAGCATGGGATCTTTTATAAAGTTTGTTTTGTTTAAGTTAATCACAATTCACAACAAAAATTACTTTTATTAGGCAGAAAGTTAAAGGTTGTTTTGTTTAACGACACTACTAGAGTACATTGATTAATTAATCATTGGCTAATATTGGACGTCAAATATTTGGTAATTTTGACATGTCGTCTCAGAGGAAACCTGCTACATTTTACCATTAGTAGCATCGGATCTTTTATATGCACTTTCCCACAGGCAGAAAAGCACATAACACAGCCTTTGACCAGTTGTGGTTTACTTCCTGGAACAAGGAAAAATCTAATCAGCTGAATGGATCCACCAAGACGGTTCCATCCAGCGATGCAAGCACCTCAAGTGAACACTCAATCGATTGAGCTAGGAAGACATTGAGACTAACATGGATAAAGTTAAAAGTTTTTGTTCAACAGGACCACTAGAGCACATGGATTCATTAATCATCAACTATTGGATGTCAAACATTTGGTAAATTTGACAAATAGTCTTAGTATAGAGAGGAACCAAAGTACCAATGGATCTTTTATATGCATCATCCCACAGACAGAATAGCATATACAACGGTCTTTGATATGCCAGTCGTGGTGTACTGACTGGAACATAAAATAGCCCAATGATCCCACCAATGGGCGATCAATCCCAAACTGACCGCACATCAAGTGAGTGCTTTATCACTAGGCTACGTCCTTGCCCCAACATAAATAAAAACATAACATTCTTATTATCGCTTTTGAAAATCACGAATTCTTATTGAAAAACTGTTAAAAATAAGAAAGTTGATTATCAGAAAAGCTGCCAGTGAAGTTGATCAACAGAAAAGCTGCCTGTGAAATTGATTATAAGAAAGCATATTATTGTGCATTTTGAAAGGTCTTCTAATAATTTTCAGCCTTGCAATATTAACTTGTTTTCTCGGTCATACTACCGGTAATACAACAACCTTTAAACAAGTCCAAACCTCAGGATATAAACTGGAAAATGCTAATGTAGGTATCTATTATCATCAAAATTTGTTGTTACTAAAATGACAATACAAAATCAGTCAAAAAGACTGAACAACAGAACACAACACACAACTGAATACTTGCAGTTTTATTTTATTTTTTTAATATATTTTATTTTCAGTTCATACATACACTGCATTGATGCAAATACAATCGTCATTAAACAGTTCAGAGTGCTAATAACAAACAATTACATCAGTTTTTGATGTCCACATCATTTATGCATACATTCTAACTGGCACTGACATAATTATAGTTAATTCTGCAGAGTATTGAATATTTCAGTACAATTATAAAAGCCAACTACCAACATGAATTTGTCAATAAATAAACACAAAATGCTGTTAGTTTTAACTAATTTTCAATGAGTTGGGCTATATTTAGTGCGGACCCAAAAATCAGAGAGAGTGTTAAATTCATGTATCCCAGCAGCAAGGTCTTTTCTACTGGTTGCCACAGAAACGGACAGCACAAGCAATAGTCTTTTAAAATAGCCATGCATTGTGTGTGTGTTTTACATAACTTATTAGACTTGATCACTTTTGTGGGGGAGGGGGACGGGATGCAGGGCATGACGTAGCTCAGTGGTTAAGTGCTCGACTGAAGCGTGGTCGGTCTTGGACTGAACCCAGTTGGTGGGCCCATTGGTCTATTTCTCATTCCAGCCATTGCACCAAGACTGGTATATCAAAGGTTGTGGTATGTGCCATCATGCCTGTGGGATGGTGCATATAAAAGATTCCTTGCCACGAATAGAACAAAATGTACCAGGTTTCGTCTCTGAAGACAAAGTTAAAATTTCCAAATGTTTGACATCCAATAGCCAATGACCGATGAATCAATGTGCTCTAGTGGTGTTGTTAAACAAAACTTTTTATAAATTTTGTTGTCACTGTATAGCTTTTATATTGTCATGTTTACAAATGATTATGGTCATACAGAGATGGCTCAATTCTATGATATCTGAAGGCTTGTGCGGACATGGTGTCTTCCAACAGCCAAATAAAACTTGTTTCATCATTATTATATAATTAACTAGTCACATGAATATACCACTGGTATTAATGGCTACTATACTAATCTTATCATAGCAACATATTATAACCCTAGAAATATTTGATAGTCAGAAAAAAAATGAATAGTGCCTATAATTTAGTCTTTGTGTAGACCAACTATATTAGTTTCACACTGGAAACACTACATGTAACTGTAACTTGTATTAGTTTAGAACATTAACAGTACTGATTCTATATGAAGTAACCGATTACTTATATTTCTATTAGGATTTAACCAGTACAAAGTATTGTATGACAGAAATGGCTAGATTGCTTCTTGACAGTGGAATGTTACTAAGGTAAGAATAGTGTAATGTCACTTGAGGATTTCAATTATTTGTTATGTATATTATCTTGAATGAAGATAGATATAAAGTAATCAATTGTGTATTACAAGTTCATGTATTTACAGTGTTTTGTTACATATGAGTTGAAACTGAACGTGCAACTTTAATAATAGATAACAGTTAAATACTCAGTAAAATATCAAATGGGTCAACAATAAATATTCCACACAACAGAAACGCTGGATATAACAAAATATTTCAATGAAAGGAATGTATTTATTTATTAGTGTGCTGGAAACAAAGATAAATTACCATGACAACCAACACCTGCAATGAGTAAAATATATATGGAAGAAATTCTTTAAGATGATGTTTCTTAAAGTTTTATTAATATTTTTTGTTAATATTAACAAGTTTATACACACGAAAGTGCTCAAAGAAACCATATATTTCATGGCAATACATTATTTAATAAATCATACGAGTCTGCATAACAATAGAATTTTTTTTAGAAGTTTTCATGGCATATATATATATAAAGCAATAAATTTCAATTTTAATCTTGAATTGGTGTTTGTTTTTATTCTTCTCCTATTAAAATAATAATTACGTAACAGAGCCTATAAATATATACTACTAATGCATGGAATGTTAAAAACAAAAATTTCATTTTCAATTATTTACTTAAGAAACTTTTGCTGAAGGATACTTCTAATACAACTGTACCATCAAATATATATACAAAAATAAAAATATGAAATTTTAAAAATTATAAGAATAACTGTATAACAATAGCCAAAAATGGAATTTTTTCCTCTGACCACAAACCACTATCCTTATCTTACCAAAATTCTAAGTTTTACTAAGTTAATAATGCATTAGTAAAACAGTAAATACTAGTATTGCATCTAAAAATATGGGCCTGAATATTTAATTTGGTGGGAATTTAAAATTCCCCACACACTATTTAATAAATGGTTATTAGGTTTCAACAAATTACAAGACTTGCATTCATCTAGAGATGAAACCAGCAACGTTTCATCTTCATGATGAAACCAGGTAAGGTTTATTATGTGTTTTCCCCACAGGGAACAATACATAAAATAACTTTTAATTCTGTTAGTCACTGACACAGTGACAAATAACGTAATGGGTCTATCATTGGGAACTTGAACTTTGGTTAGACAAAATTACATCCATGTCTTGGAACACAAATTTACTATTTATTGAATTATTAATGAAAAAACAATCAAAAAGTTGTGATGAGCCCCACCCTCTATGTTTCTACAGGCCAAGAAACTAACATATGGACCGTCTCAGCTTTAACTACTCACATATATACATAGTATAATAATATTTAATATTCAATATTAAAGTATGAAGCACAGAATAGCTTTACACAGTATAACATACCATGAAATAACCATAATACCCTTTCTCAAGGAAATTAATACAAGGAATAATGGGAATCCCAATTCTGTGGTTCAGCTTTTCCCACCAGCAGCCGAATGAGGGAATACTTCCATTCTTTTAAACATTAATACAAACAATTTTAAACAGTAAATAGCATTTACTAATTCAACATTAGCAACTAACGTATAAAAGGTCATTTTATTAATCTGAAATAAAAGAAAATTGCTGAAATGATTTCTTTTGTTTTCTAAGCAGTGATGAAAGTAGTGCAAAATAGAGATTCCTGAAGTTATGTGTATGAACATCAGTTTTCTAGGTCACATTATCTGGACCAATCCAAGCATTTATAACAAAAGAGTACATACAGATTGCAATTACACAGGGTTCAGACTGATCGTATTGTAGTACACGAGACAGAAGTTTAATTTTAATAAAAGTAAACAATAAGTCAGGTAAATAGTGAGATTCAAAATCCATTATGGAAAAACAGACCATACAATTTCACAACCATACATCTTCAATCAAACAATCTTGTATAATAATAATAATATATAATATATTAATTAATATACATGCATTAACTATTATAGACAAAGCTGGCTGCCTGGAATCTTAAAAAGTGGTTCATGTCAGTTTAGGAAGGATGCTAGCTGGATCTAATATCGGAATGAGAAACATTGTACAGAGTCTTAAAACATAAAACATCCGGGCACCGATGAAGGTGGGGTTATAAGGAATATTGTAACTGAAATATGATTTACAAGCACTTTGTTGACTAGAAAAAACAAGCACCACATAGGTCTAATACACTGCCTTCTACATTCAGCCTAATTAGGAGCATGAAGATTTTCTGCACTTGACCAAAACGTTTCGGCATACCCAGCTTCTTTTATAAAGCAGAATGATTTCTACCATTACTATAATTAGTGGAATGTGGTTTTAATGCATTCTCTACCCCATCACCATCGGTTGGTTCCTACTACATCCATCTATACCCTATATCCATGAGCTCAAGTGGTGTTGTTAAACAAAACAAACTAAACTTGCACCCTATGTGATAGACCTTTGCCATTATCAAGGCCATTTCCATAAGTTAGACTAGACATTTAGTGCTGAGATATTACAAATACCTATTCATATAAACGTAATGAGTGGCTATCAAATACATGTAGTTTAAATCTTTTCAAACTTTCTTAAAAACAAGTGATTTAACACTGAAGTGAGACTCTTTAATGCCATGGAACACACACAAAAAAAGGATTTTGTGAGACAAAGGAAAACATGGAATGCATTAATGTTTATAACATGGCAACAAAGACTGAAGAAAACTAGCAAAATATATCCTGTGGTACTGATACGAGTGCACATTGTAAGGCCCACTTTCCATAAACACTTATTTCGCTCACATTTTCTTGTGTGTGTTTATCAATACAGTGTATTTACCTGGTACCTTTTCCACATACACGATTCCGTGCTTGGACATTCAGCATGCTGGAAAAATGCTGATAGATAAGCAATTTTTTGCAAGTGCGTTTTTCAGCACAGCGACATCATAACACGAAGCATTTACTTTCGGTTTAAAAATACACTGAGACAAAATTAAATTTTGTAACAATTACACCAATGGGTAAATGTAAACAAACTTTATAACAAATATAAATAATAAACTTGAGTGTCACAAGTTTATTTACTTATGTTATAAGAGATAACATAACATAGTAATCCGCTTGTGAAAATGCTGATATTAAAAAGCATCTTTTCGCATGGAAAAACACACAATAAAACGCACACACGGTATCGCGTGAATGGAAAGTGGGCCTAATGGTGTCCATAAAGTAGCAAAATACACATGTAGTTCCACTTTTCTGTGATGAAGTCAAATTGTATGCTATGACAGGTGGTCATCCAATAAAACTTTCTCAAAATTTCAAGTTTTACAATATTACAATACCGGTAATAATAATATCACTAATATCTCATTAATGCATGTCCAAACAAAACAAAAAAAGTAAAACCAAATGGTAGTGAAAAAAGAAAAACAAAACAATAGTACTGTTTTGATATTCATGTAAATACAGTAAAACAAAAGATAAAATCTAAAACTAAATTAAACTACATGGGTATCTCATGCAAAATGGTCGTATAAAGAATAAATGCATTCGATGGTGCAATCTGCTTGGAAAATGTGGTTAAATTTGAAATTATTTCTGTGTGCCCAATTTTGCTATAATCCTTTCCTTACTGAATGCTCCGTATACATTTTTCTCATGTGAGCACCATATCTATTAAAGTTGTGCCACATCATTATTTTCAGATAAACCAGTAATAAAAATTTTGGACAGTTTCAAAACAATACATTCGAGATAACTTGAACACAAATCCACAATATATTATTTAGTACATTTACAACTATTTCTGAAGCTATTGCGAGGAAAGAGTGATGGGTATTTCAACAGTTAAGCAGTATTCTCATAATGCGATTAGTCAAGCCGACTTGTCGCATGCGATTGAATCGTACTGTGAGAACACCTAAATCAGAACGTCTTTAGTGTTATATGTTCCGATTTTTGTAGTGCCGACAAATCGCATTGACAGGTCAGTGCGACTAATCGCACAATGAGAACGCCCCTGAAGTTTATGTTGCATCAGTTTGACAGTTCTTGCATACCCACTCACTCTACAGCAAGATGAAAACTATGACTAACTTAAAATACATTATTTCATATGACAATGTCAAATATGCTACCCAGTAACAATTCATCTTGATTATATAAAACTACACAGCCAACAATCTACAGCATCAGTACAACCAATCTTTCCACAGATTAAGCATTCATCGTTGCAATGGAATTTCGATGTGACCCCACTGTTAACTACCTCCACCAATGATATTTTTTTTATATTTAAAGTGTTTTAAATTACATAAATCTTTTTGTATACAGAAATCAGATGTTTTAAAATATATATATATATATATTTAGATTTGATATTCATCTATAAAAACTGCAACCATGACCTTTTTTGTTCCATCTACAAATATTGTTAACATCACAAATATTTCGAAACATCAAATTTTGTCCATCAACATACATTTCAAATTCATCTTACGTGAATAAAATTTCGCATCAAGAATGTTAGTTCTATTGTTATTGTTGTTGTAATTGTTTTGTTTGTTGTTGTTATCTGATAGACTTAAATTGTGGTAAGCTTTTATAACCTTCAAATGTGCAAAAAAAACAATTAGCACTTCCACTTTCATTATATTGCATTCAAGTATGGGAATTTGTAATAAGAAATATTCATTCACTAGCACCTGTTTATCAGTGGCTATTAAATATCTTAATAAAGGTAATTGTAACATTACAGGTCACGGCGATAAACACTGTGCCAAAAATATGTATGCCAAAAATAATTATGTCCAAAGTAAGTACCATCATGCTGACCTCAAAACATTTCATGTCGAAGCCACTGAAATAACCGAACGAGCTGTATTTACAAAGCCTGTTTTTCTTAATCACAGGTCTTTAAGCATAGTAAATGTATATAGTTACGTTTCATTTTAACTTATTTTCGTCCTTATATCCAATTAATGTTCAAGCATGCTGTCCTGGGCACACACCTCAGCTATCTGGGCTGTCTGTCCAGGACAGTGGGTTAGTTGTTAGTTGGTTAGTGGGTTGGAGCCGGTACCGGGCAGCGAACCCTGTACCTACCAGCCTGTAGTCAAGATTGCTTAACCACTGCACCACCGAGGCCGGATGTAGTCATAGGCATGAAAGACAAAAAGAGGCTTTGTAAATTGGGCCCATCATGATCAAATACTAAAAACAATCTGCAGTTTAAAAGCTTCACCTACCAACACAACAAAGTTCATCCAAACAGGCCAGGATTTCTTAACTGTTTTTGTTTGTAAAACAACGTAAATAAAAAATACAGTGAACCTATTTTCCATTTGCTTTGCAAATACCAAAGATTGTCAAAGGAGAAAATGATATCCAAAGTATAATGAAATTTGGGTTTCAGGCTCTTAGGGGCGAGATCAAGAAATGAAAACACTAAAAAGAAATACAATTTGTAGCAGCTGGTAGACAAGATGAATAACTGCATAATTAACTACTGGCAAAATGGGATGATTAGACTCAAAAATAAAATCTATATTTTGGGACAATCACAGTATAAAGTCTATCAGATAATATCATTTTATTTCTTGACAGTTTTAACAGTGATACTGGGAGAGTTTTAAATTAATTTCAACTCCAACATTGGTGGGTGAAATAAGACCAGGAGAAACAATGTTTAAAGGTCTTATAGACATAGGAAAACTTGTATTAGTTAAAACAATTTGGCAAGTTTCTAGCAAAATATACTGGTAATCAGTCATTTACAATTTATTATTTTTGTTTTCCATCAACCTTGGATAAATTACATAGTTACTTGCTTACATGCAGTGGTATACAAAGGGAGGTTAGTAGATTACATTAAACACCCCATGACAAATGTTTTGTTCTCGCTCCAACCAGTGCACAACTGGTCCATCAAAGGTTGTGGTATGTGCAATCCTGTCTATGGGATGGCGCATATAAAAGATCCCTTGCTGCTAATCGAAAAGAGTAGCCCATGAAGTGGCAACAGCGGGTTTCCTCCCTCAATATCTGTGTGGTCCTTAACAATGTTTGATGCCATATAACTGTAAATAAAATGAGTTGAGTGCGCCATTGAATTAATCAGTTCCTAAAATGTTCTGTTTCAACTCTTCATCGTTAAAATTACACAGAAATCATTTACAACTGGAAGCTACTTCAATAATGGGGCATCTGAACAAATATTTCAATTTTTTTAAATTGACATTCTAAAACCAGTCCGATTTGGTGTAAAACTGGCCATGCAGTATATACAAGCTTTGTTCAGTTTGGCATTCTGAAGGGTGAATACTGTAGTAATCAAATGGAGTGGTGTAAGATGTTGGGGAAATATAAATGTTCAATATGTAGCATATCCAGGGATGGGGGTGGAGCTATCCCTTTCTAAACGGATTCGGGGGAAAACAAGCATCCTCAGATTACTCCTATGTCAACAAACCAGGCCCAGATATGTTCATATCTCCTAAGTTAAAGCTCCACAACTCTGTTAAAAATGGGTAACCCCATGAAAGTTGAACTTGATTTGTAAACCCCATGAAAATCAAACTTGATCTGTGAACCCCATGAAAGTCAAACTTGATCTGTAAACCCCATGAAAGTCGAACTTTATCTGTAGACCCCATGAAAGTCGAACTTGATCTGTAAACCCCATGAAAGTCAAACTTGATTTCTAAACCCCACGAAAGCCGAACTTGATCTGTAACTCTACACAATAAAAGTATACACAAAATTGCAGTTTAGTATCTTTATGCACAGAAAAAAAATGTGTCTGGAAAATAGATGTGAGAACAAAGATGGTGCCATTGGACTGGTGATTTCAATCAGAATATTTACTTGCATTTGACGAGCAGGTAAGTACTTTTAGCACTCCTGTCTATATTTTAAGGATATATTTTTAAAACGTGGTTAAATATTTTATAATACACATTACTCAGCATAGTACACTATCAACAAGATGTTGCTTAGAACTTTTCAAAGTGACTCCCACACATTTTACCAACTGAACAAACCATGCTCAAACACACACACACACACACAAACTAAATATGATTTTGATTTTAAAAGCGACAAGGCCAAAGAAGAAGAAAGTTTGTCTAAAATTCAGTTAAAGTACCATTATTCAAATTAACATGCATTTTTAAACATATTACATTACTGATATAATAACATGCAAACATTATGTGACACTTTATTTTTAAATATTAACATTATTATTTTCAGTTGATCTCATATTTGGATGATGTTAGATTACTTCTTGTTATTAAAAATGATTTAAGATACATCATATAGATAATATTTTATAATTGCAAATGATGTATCATTTCGTTTTTTGTCAGTATTTGATGCTTGCTAAATAAAACAATTCCAAATATTTATTACTGAAAAAAACTGAGTTGAAAATAGTTCCATCACTTCATTTATGATTGATGTGTGAAGATATTTTGATTTTGCAATCACAAGATGTTCCCCAACTAAAATATTTAAGATTCAGAATATTTTACTTAAAACAAGTATGACCATGTTATTGTTTGTTTCATTTTCAAACGCACAACCACAAGGGAAGTTATTGATGTGATAAATACATTGTGAAACAATTTTTAAAGAATTTCCACCAAATATTCATCAAAATACAATATATCGGTATTCAAAACATCATAAAATATCTCAAAGAAAGATGCACAATGTTATGAAAATTGGTCCCAATATTTAATAAACCATAACAATGACTCAGATATAAAAATTCATCCAATCAACAACATAGGTAAAACTGCCTGAAATCTACTTGGTCATAGTCTTAAACCTAAGTATGATAACATACCAGGATAACAAATAAAATTGTGAACTGTATAGTAGCTATTTTTCAATAAGTATTAAACCTAAGTATGACATACCAGGATAACAAATAAAATCGTGAACTGTATAGAAGCTATTTTTCATTAAGTCTTAAACCTAAGTATGACAATATACCAGGATAACAAATAAAATGGTGACCTGTATATTTGCTATTTGTAAATGACAGGCTTATGAGACAAATTAAAACATTTGTTATTAAAGATGACTGCTATCAAAAACACTTTTCAATGAACAAAAAAAATTTCCCTCACAAAATTAAATGGATTATTCCGCAAGGATTCATTTAGTAACAGGCTGCAGGAAAATGTAAGTTACAAATAAGTGTGTACAGAAACAAATACCTTGCAGGATAATCCTTTCAAGAATGAATCAAAAATAATCTGAATTTTTAGTTTTTGAAAATAGACATAATTTTGATAAATATTCAGGCATGGCAACACAAATGCATAAGGAGCAGGGAATGCTTGTGTGTTTAAAAAACAAAGATTAAAATACAATATGGTTACAGATCAACTTAATTTTCCCAGTTCAGCTTTCTTGAATATTTCTAAAGCAGTAAAACATAAAGAATCTATGATGCCAGCTACTGTAAATGTTCCTCCAATGATAGCACAGATCTGCAATAAAAAGAAAAACATTCAATTCACATCAAGATTTGATCATACACAACAGTAGGAATGCCAACACGGGTTCATATTGGCAGTAAGTTTAGAAAATAATACACATATGCTATTGTGACAGTAAAAATCTCAATGGTTTCCTTTTTTCTTTTGTCTTCAGTACCGTGAAAAAAGTGGCATGGATCAAACTATGGCAATCAATATTCTTTATCATATAATATTTTACATTTTCAGTGCAATCAAAGTATGTGATATTTTTCAGATCACATACTTTAAGAATTTGATAACTTTGCAAATTAGATGTAAATTAATCGAGGTCTCGGCACTAGGTTTATTGACATTTAAGCAAACGTACTTGGGTGACATGATTAACGTATGCATTCATAGTCATCAAATAAAAACATTTCAATGGCAATTTGACACTGAAAGCTGTCCAGCGTTCAGAAAACAAAAAACGTTAGGCATAACTTTATTTTGATGTAAGGACATCCAAAATGATGTCATTCGAGTTTGACGTCATTTCCATTCAAAAATACACCGCACCACATATTCTTACGTTATTTGAATATGTTGTAATGGCGGACTGGAATTAAAGTTGCATGTACAGTTTACAAAAACACAGCTCGCATAATACAATTTTTATTCCTAATATATGATATTGACAATACCGAAAAACATTGTGGTAATAACCTCTATATCTTCAGAGGATGTTAAGATATGATTGATGATTCTGTATCATACAATTTTACATGACAGGAAATGTTAATCCAGACAACTCTATAACAATGATTCAGGGTGGGAGTGGGGGTGGGGAAGGAGCACAAAAACACTTATGTTGCTACTGACCAGCTCACAGACAAAAATATTCTAAAAAGTGTTTTGTTATTCCTTTCCACCATTTAAAAACACAAGTTATTTGCATATGCAAATAGCTTTTAGACATGCTAAAATACTATGCTGAAGTTATGCAATCACTTGATAATCAAAATTTCAAAAATGTACCATGGGAAAATAAATCCACAAAATTTGGCCAATGCATATTATAATTCTACTCAGTATAAATGGAAACCAGAGCTAGAAAATAATGTTCAAACTAATTTCAGTGCTAAATTCCTAGACTCTGGGGTTTTTTTCAAGTAGTTTCCCCAATTCCCTATTATGGAACTTCCCCTAGATTTTCAGGTTTTCCCTAGATGATGTATTTCAATAGGAAACACTCACAGTGGTCAAAAAGGTATAAAATGGCTTTGTCTTTTCCTTGTAGCGTACAGTGATAGGGCTCAAATCATAGCGGAACCATATAGCTGGATGGTGATGTTGGACTACCTCCTAAAAACACAAGAAAATATCAATTAAAATGATTATTATCAGCACATTTATTAGAAATAGTACAACCCTGCAGAACATATATCAGTAAAATATATGGTTATTAGAGAGCTACATTCATTATGTTCAGTGTACATTCTTATATTTCATGTTACCATTTTTAAGCTCATGGGTTTAAATTCAATTAAATTGTATCCCTTTGTAATTTTACTTACAAAAAACAAATGTATTCATTAAACTGTATAAAAATTGGCATTAATTTAATGGAGGATGGCATTTATATACTATAGGGGCGAGACGTAGCCTAGTGGTAAAGTGCTCGCTTGATGCGCGGTCGGTTTGGGTTCGATCTCCGTCAGTGGGCTCATTGGGCTATTTTTCGGTCCAGCCAGTGCACCACGACTGGTACATCAAAGGCCATGGTATGTGTTATCCTGTTTATGGGATGGTGCATATAAATGACCTCTTGCTGCTAATCCCTCCCTCATATGTCCAATGCAGGGGTGGGGAAAAGCCCTTTTTTCCCGGTCTGGGACCGATTCTCGATCTCCGAGACCGAAATTATTTTTTAAAAACGTGCGTTTGTAATTTTTGTCAACCCGAAGCAACTGTCCTTTTCTATTATAGGAACAAATTCCCATTCGCCAATTGGATCGGCCTGCCCATGATTCAAACTGACTGGTTTTTCAGACGTCTGTGATTTTAAAGTCTGCCATAAGTCGGACCTACAATCAATCTACTGCCACTAGGCTAGACATTTGTCAAAGCCGCTGAGCTGGTCACGAGATAAAACAGATGTTAATAATAACATCATTCTTGGTGAAAAAGCTACCACGGTATTACACCCCAATTAAAACAAAGGACCCAGAGTTTGCAACTGGTCACAATCAACACATGTCAACAACGCCTGTGTACGGAGCCAGTGTCGGGTCGAGTGTCCGAGTCCGACTCCCAAGGCAAGAGGCTGTTGTGAAATACAAAACTGCTTGAAATAGCATAAAATATTCTGAAATAATCTATAAGTGTGTTTCTTGACTGTTCACAGTAGTGTATCAAATAATTATAAAGGACTTTAAAATTTAAAAAAAGGTTTACACCTTTTTTTTTTTTTAAGTGGGAGTGAGCTGGAATAGCTAAACCGGCTATCTTTAGAGCCAGGAGAGGTCAAATGTCATCCAATCAGCGACAATGTTATTAATTGCTTTGTCTAAACGTGTGTTAGCTCAAGTTGTCAAATGCTCCAACAGTGTTATTGTTTATTAATTTTCAGGATAGTACTGAATACTGGTACTTTTCATACATATTTGTGAGTTAAAATGCGTAACTTTTATTCCTTTTTTATATTATTTATCCCATTATGTAAAATATATATAATTAGTTTTTTTCGCTGATGTGATCAAACATTTTGTTTTTCTTTCATGTTTTGATGTTTATCATTTCGTGTTCATGATTCAAGATAAAAATATACAAATGCCACTATTATTTTGTTTTTAAAACACTATTTGCCAAATATCACCTTTCAAATGATTTTATAATTTTTATTTGTATTCCTTTCTTCTTCCCCCCACCACCCCCGGTCTGACAATTTTATTTTTCCCCACGGCTGGTCCGATGCCATATAACCGTAAATAAAATGTGTTGAGTGCATCGTTAAATAAACCCTTTCCATTTCCTTTTATGTACTATAGTAAAAAATACAATTATATATAATGAACAGTAATTACTTTTGGGGGGTAAACAAAGCATCACTTTCTGTTCATAAGATCAAAAAGAAATTTGGGAGAAAAAAAATCTTGTTCTCAAAAAAAGAGATCATTTTTTTTTTTTTTTTTTTCCCCCCCCCCCATTTTTATTGACATGATATCCACACACAGATGTATCAGTACATATGATTATTTTGTATTTATGTCCAGAGATTAAATATGGGCATTCCTGGTAACAATATTGATGGGTTCATGCAAAGTGTAGCTTAGTATGTACACTTACCCGGTATGAGTATGTATACTGGTATGGAAACCGAGGTGTTGTGCCCAATGCTTCATAAACTGTCGGCACAACACGGATTATGTAATCATGTGTTGCAATATCTAAAACAAAACACAACCATTTTAAATAATATTAACAAGTATGCATGTTTAGTGCTAAGATGGCAGATGGTGGTAATAACTGCCTAATAGGTATTGTATGTCTGGTACATTCCGAAAAATTTAACAAAGATTATTATTTTTTATACATACATAAAATAGTAATGAATATCAGATATGGTAAACGTACTGCAACAAAGAGGAATATTTAAAAATGTACTCCTAAATTAAAAAACGCCTTCAATATTTTACAATTCAAATCGCCTCACAAATATAAAATAAAAATGTCCTCCTTTTAGGAGCAGATGCAAGGTAAAACCATAATACCTCATCATATTTAAAACTACTGTTACTCATGATATCTTTAACAGACTCAAATCAAAGTCTTTTAATACACAAGTTATGAAACAATGTTGTTTTTTGAGAATGGATAATATCTTCATTGTAAAAATATTTCTAGGTACATTTTCAACAGTTCACTTAGATACAGCAACAAAAACTTACCCTTTCCTTTACGCTTATCAACATTTTCTAAAGCATTGAAAGAGCCTTTAATATTCTGAAAAGGAAATAACTTTATGAAACACAGTACCAGAGTATTAAAAAAATATAAAACATGAATTTGCAGGAGAGATATAGGTATTTCTAAAACAATTAGTTTGCTTTTGGAGAAGCATCAGTTTATTTGTTTTAAATAAAAAACTCAAAAATGATTTTTTTAAACGATTTTCATTCGAGAAGGGAGTGATTTTTCAGGATGTTTATCTGTCTTTAAAATTCAATATATCCAATTATTTTGTAACCGGTGCGAAGAGAAGTTGTCACAAAAATACCAGTACCACCAAAAATCATTGTATTGTGCCTTATTTCTACACAGCAATCATAAGAAATTATACTTTTGTTACACGAAAGTGTTACACTCCTGACCCCTTTTACAAACTGTTTATTTTGTAATGTAATCTTGGAATCATACTATTTTGTTACACAATTTATATCTAGAGATGAAACTTTACTGCAAAAATGTTAACCGTTGGAAAAGTAATACCAATATTTCGCCTTTTTACTTTATTATGGCGAGAAAACAATGTAAGAATTTGTTCCAAAAAATACCTTTCCACTTTCCATCTCCATTCCAAACCTCACTTTGTGAATGAAGTGAGTCATGTCTGGAGTTACTGGCTGAACACTTGAGGCATGAGTTGACACGTGAAAGTTGCCTGGGATCTTTCAAAACAAAAATATTAATAATATCCTCACAGAAAGAAAAAACCCCAGAAACAATGGTAAAGTCATCTGGGTTACTGAAATAAGTTTCACATAATTCCAATTTTTAAATACATTTTTGTTATAAATGCTTCGATTGGTTGAAATGATATTATTTTCATCAGTGCAGTAATCACTATATTGCACTATTTTCGGACGTGCATACAAAAACTAAGTAGATCATTTAAGCTGGAGGTTTTATTGTTTAAAATTTATAAAATAACTGTTACTGTTGAATTAGTAAGTGTTATTAAAATAACATGCAGACATATTTTAAAAATGTTGTTTGTCTTAACAATTTGAGAATTCATTCATTCAGCTACTGAATTAAAATGCAGAATGGAGATTCCACTTATGTCGTGTATTAATTGCCTAAAGAAAGAGTTCAATTGTTATGTCATATAGATAATAACTGGTTACTGCCATAAGATATTGGCTTTATTCTGTGAAGGTTAGAATAGCGAATGCCGCAAGGCTCTGTCAAGTAACATTTGCCATTTGACCTGAGCTGGATAAAGCCGATATCTTAAGGCAGTAACGGGTTATTTTATTTATCATGCAATCCTACAAGAATAGTCGGAATATCATTATTTATTCCATATTTGAGTATGCAAATCGAGTAACGTCAATCTAGCAAGGCTTTTGCAGTATGACTTCATACAAGATACAGGTCAGGACGTAGCCCAGTGGTAAAGCGCTCGCTCGATGCGCGGTCTGTCTGGGATCAAACCCCATCGGTGGGCCCAATGGGCTATTTCTCGTTCTAACCAGTGCACCACGACTGGTATATCAAAGGTTGTGGTATGTACTACCCTGTCTGTGCGATGGTGTATATAAAAGATCCCTTGCTGCTAATCGAAAATAGTAGTCCATGAAGTGGTGACAGCGGGTTTCCTCTCTCAATATCTTTGTGGTCCTTAACCATATGTCTGACACCATATAACCGTAAATAAAATGTGTTGAGTGTGTCGTTAAATAAAACATTTCTTTCATACAAGATACATTTGTATGTGACGTCATTATTTGTAAGACGCTAGCTTCATTTTGTCACACTGAAAAATTGTTTTGTATACATATATATCGCAAAAAATGTTTTGTATACATATATATCGCAAAATTAAAAGTTATTTGTTATTAATGTACTAAAACAAATGATTTAAGATTATTTTAGTAAAAATCTAGTCTAAAATACTCAAGTGGAGTCGGGCTTATGTCATGTGACTTATATTTTTGTTAAATGACCAAACATATAGAGATTTATCTAGTCATCATATCTTGCCAATGTATACAGTGATTGCAGGATAAAGTATTTTACATTGATGTAATAGTTATACACTTGGAATTAAAAAAATTGGACATAATAATTTGTTATGTTCATAGATGTATGAATCACAGAACCACTTTACACACTTATGTATGAAAGGCTCTTTGTGCAATAAAATGTTTTCAATCAGTGGTTCTGCGGTTCATACTTCCATGAACATATAAAATTATCACGTTCAATTCTTAAAATGTTTCTCATTTTGTTTTGCAAAGGAGACCACAAAAAAATAAAGAAGTGAAAGTAAATACCTTGTTAATGAGGAAAAATGATTCAAAACGACATCCTTCTTTTGCAGCACCTAATGGAAATTTTTGTGTGTTGTCACGGAAACCAACTTCATGTCTACCCATGTCATCTTGAATATCCAAGCCAATATCTACAAAGCATTAACAGTAGCATAATAATTATATCAAGTTCTGTTATTTTCATATGTAGGTAAAAAAAATCATAGTTGATCAATTTGATTGTGTAAATTTTTAATTATAAATCTAGACAGAATGTCGTGGAGATGTAGTTTAGGTTTTTTGAAACTTGTATAAATTAATGATCATTTAAAATCAAGTAATATATTTCTATTTTAACACTGATGAAAATAAACAGTGGGGTTTTGAGGCAGTTTTGTTTTCTCTTGATGTAGTGATATGAAACAAAAGTCAAAAAGCATTCGCAGAGTACTGCTAAAGCAAGGATAGTAACTGTTAAACATTGATAAATCCCAAGAGTTATGGCCCTTGAATAAATTGCCATAAAGTCAAACTTGATCTGGATTCATTGTCTAAAGTACTTAGATCCTGTAAAGTCAAATCTGATCTACACATACATAATAATGCTATATACAAAATTTAAGTTCACTATTTGAGGCATTATGTAACAGAAAAATCAACCGCCACTGAGGAGATTCAAACCAATGACCCTCAGTATGAGAGTCAAGTGCTCTACCATCTGAGCTAATAGGGAAATTCACATTAGCTACTGCCAGTAGGAGCACTTTATACCAACACTACTACAATTACGAAAAAGTCTTGAATACTATGTGAGGAACAGACTGAAAAAACCTAGTGCCCTCCGGTTTAACTGGTTGGGGACTAATACATATATCGCTGGTGCCAAAATGCAATGACTCTCGATGAAACAAGCTTACATTGACATTCCATCTTGGGAAGACTGATGTTGATGAAGACTGGAATCTTCTCCGAATGTCTCACTGGATCTTCAACTGTCAGCTCACTTTCTCTAAAATTCAACAGATAAAACATAAAAACATAAATAAGTTCTGTCTTTGTTTAACGACACCACTAGAGCACATTGATTTATTAATTATCGGCTATTGGATGTCAAACATTTAGTAATTTTGACATAGTCAGACAACCCGCTACATTTTCCCCATGAGTAAAAAGGATTTTTTTTTATATGCGCCATCTCAGACAGGATAGCACATACCACGGCCTTTGATATACAAGCTGTGGTGCCCTGGCTGGAATGATAAATAGCCCAATAGGCTCAACTGATGGGAATCGATTCTAGATCAACCATGTATCAAGCAAGCGCTTTACTACTGAGCTACGTCCCGCCCATTGGATCTTTTATATGAACCATCACACAAGCAGGATAGCACATACCATGGCATGAGCATGTAGACTTAGATGTCTAAATGTATACTTACACATCGACTCTGATGTAGTAGAGCAGTTCCGAGCAGAACAGGAAGACAATGAAGAGAATGCTGGATATAGATATCAAGGCCCCTGTAGAGGTCGGCTGAGTTAAATCCTTTGGAATCTTACGATAAATATCAAGTCTGGAAGAGAAACAAAAATTCTGCTTTAAGCAGTATTCTTTTATCCAATTTAAAGTGACAGACCTCAGTTTTTATGTATACTACCACATATTTTTTTACATTAAGATCAGTTTTGATAACTGAAATCAAACTTTACTTTTATTTTGCTTAGATTATCCATTTTCATATATCCGAGGGGTTATTACATATTTTAGGCAAAGTGTTTTTGAAATAACAAAAATTATGACAAAATAAATCATGTTTATTAATATTAAGATATCTAATTTGAGGGATCAAAACCAAAACCTCATTTAGTTCTGTTGATACAAATTGAAATGTTTTTTGTTGAATACTTTATTAAATTAATTGGGCATTTATGTTCTTTTACAAGACATTAATTTCACTGTGGAGAGAATCACACAGCAAAGTCATGCCATTAAAGCGAAGTATCTGGTCTTAAATTACTGTTTGTTTACTCTGTACGAACAGGAGTGGTTAATGCAATACCAGTCATGGTGTCACCTCTGGATATGGTGGAGTGGGCAAAGATAGCTAGAAAAAAACAATATCACTGCTCCCAGTTAGCAGGAATATTCATGTTTTTTTATTAATTGTAAAATGTCCTGTTTTCATTAAACTGTTGGTAAATATTCATAAACCAGTTATGTATCTTTCTAACACACAAGTTTCATATTCCATGAAATTGTCCCTTTAAGTGATGGTGCTCATATCTACAGGCAAGTGAAGCCTTACTCTGTATGTGTATACTGATGGGGTTACTAAACATATAGTTTAACAATCAACTTCTGTGTCACTAAAAGTTATATTTTTGGCGTTGTTGTTTTTTTCCATTCAATACTCTTCACAAGTATGTAGCTAATGTACCACTAGACTATCCTTACAGACACCAGATTCTGGCCAGCATCTTCCGACACTATGGAGCAGAATTAAACCTTAGTGATAGAGTGAGTTGAATCAGACACCTTTCTTGGAATCCCCATCCCCCAATCCCAACCAATGCCCTATATACTGTACATACATGTGCATATACTTTTCTATGGGAAGTGAATAGTAAAGATTAACAGAATATTTTGTCCCTAGTGCATTATCACCCTAGATGTTTTGGCCCCTAGTGCAAGGCGAGATGATGTTTGTGTATGTAATATAAGTCACAATTGGCATAATTACACTTTACTTAGTACCACATACTTGCCATGGGTGAAACTGTCCACCGACTGATTTTGAGCCTGCCATAAGCACATTTTTTTTAAAGTGACATTTGCAGCAAATAAACATGACTGAAAGGTTATTTTGTTGTATGTACGTAGACATCTCAAACGTGAAAATGTTAAATATAAGCAGTTAGCACTTCTAAAACAGCATTTTCATTCGATATTTAGTCAATTAAAGTACTAAAGTCATCCCCATTGGTAATATGACATTATCACGATTAGCACAAATTAGTTTGATGTCACGCATTTTAACTAAATGTTATGAAAGTGTTATGCTCAGGTATACAGATCTTGTTGGTTTGTAAACAAATGACCCACTGACAGCAACTAGAGACCTTACAAATTTGAATATTTATACCTTAAATTTATATACCATTATTAACCGGGTTAATACACTAAATTATCACATGGCTTTATGACATCATGGATATCATGGGTAAGTTATAGGATAAATACATATATTATTTTGCATTGCTTGTTTTTGTTTGCATATTGTTACGAATGCACTAATGTAAATAATAAGTAACTTTTCAACATTTGCTATGAATGTTGGTAATGCTTTTACCACAACTACATGTATATTGCAAATGAATTAATGTTGCAAATACATAGAAGGCAAATCATTGTCCCATTTGATACAACCAAATATAAACACTGGGATAAATATGCTTGAACCATATAACACCAAGCATAATATGATAAACAACAAAACACACAATGACTGATTAAATCTCATTTAATCAAACAAAACTCGGCCGATATCAAGAAATAACCAGGGTCGAAGCAACTTGGTTTACCAGGCCGAAATTGATAGGGACCGAAACGTCTAGGTCCGAATCAATTGGATCCAATTATCTATGGGGCCGAATAGTCTCGAAAGCCTTAAAAGAACCATTGCTGCTTATTCAGGAGTAGCCTATGTGACAGATGGATTCCTTTCTTCTACATTTCTTGACCAAGTTGTTAAATAACCATATGTTAGACATTAAATAGCCATCAAAATTGCTGAGGCATCAATAATCAAACATTGCTTTTAATCTTTCATCATGACACCGGAATTTAGTAATAGTAGAAATGTTAAATAACCATTAAAACATTTGTTACTATTATTTTTTATTTTGCATAAAACTTTACACTGGACTTGTAAATAAAAATGCACAGGTCGTAATATAATTTGTATATCTAATCAATGACACCATTTAAAAACTAATTAGCCTGCAGCCTCGCTACAACAGATCTCATTTCGCCGGGTGTAACACTTGACGCGTGTCCAGCTGTTAAAAAGTAAACTCATCAGTGATCAGACTATCAGTAGCATGTGTCACCGTGTGTTTATCTCTGCAGTCTCGTCTGCCTTTTCAGGGCTTTTACCACTTGTTTCACAAACCTTCTTATGTCGAACTGCATCGTGAAAAGTGGTCTGTGGGAAAGATTCTTAGCCTATAAAGAAAACGTGTGACTTTTCAACCATGCGTTTAAAATGTTTCACTTATATTGCATGTAAATATATATTTTTTGTCAAATAATAACTTTAATGACACCTGGCAGACATGCGTACAACATGTACAACGCGAATAATTCTGATTGGTTGGAATGTTTTAGGGGACACAACTCAAATAGACTATTTCAATATACACTAAGGAGTCAAAAGTTTTATAAGAAGAAAGAATGTTTTATTTAACGACGCACTCAACACATTATATTTACGGTTATATGGCGTCAGACATATGGTTAATGACCACATATACATGGAGAGAGGAAACCCGCTGTCGCCACTTTGTGAGCTACTCTTTTCGATTAGCAGTACTGAGGGCCGGATCTTTTATATGCACCGTCCCACAGACAGGATAGTACATACCACGGCCTTTTTTACACCAGTTGTGGAGCACTGGCTGGAACGAAAAGTGCCGAGCACAGGAACAGATATTTCAATGGCCGTGATATCCGGCCCGTAGGACAGATATCTGAAGTGGAAGCGGACACAAGCCAAATTTGTATCTTTATTTATATAGTAGGGGCCTATAGGGGTAAAAAATAACATATACATTTTAAACAGGGTCTTGCAAACTGCATATAACAGAACATTTTAATTATTTTCATCGACAATTACACACACACACACACACACACACACACACACACACACACACACACGCACGCAAGCACGCACAAACCCAACAACAACAACAGGGACCGTTATAAATTTGCCTTTCGACTGGGATGGAGGTATATATAATCTTCAGAGTTAGTGGGTGGGAGGGGTGGGGTGGTACAATGGATAAGTCATTGGTTTTAAGGTTGGCTAGGATCGATCATTGTTAGTGAGCGGATTGGGTTATTTATCGTTCCAACCAATGCCCCACGACTGGCATATCAAAGGCCGCAGTATGTGCTATCATGTCTGTGCGATGGTGTATTTTAAAAATCCATTGCTACCAATTAAAAAAGCCGTAGCGACGGTTTCTCTCTAGACCATATGTTGTTATCGTTACCAAATGTTTGACATCAATAGCCGATAATGAATAAATCAATCGTTATACAAAACAAACTATTTTTGTTAGTAATTTTGTAATTTTATATTGATGTCGATTCTGGGGTGTCGTTTAACATTCATTCATTCATTCTTTCATTCATTCATTCATTCATTCATTCATTCATTCATTCATTCATTCATTCATTCATTCATTCATTATTCATTATTCATTCGTTATCGAATATTGCAGCAACTGTAGATGTTTAACACATTTTATGTTAACTGATGTAAAACTGTGGTAAATGAAAGTACATGTAATCAACTAATTTTTACCCAGCTGTTCCATTTATACGAAACGTGGTTAAACAGGAAACTTGAAAAGTGTCATACTAATTTATTGTCATATTATTTAGATGGTATCGCTAATGGTGCATATTAAATATTCATGGTAATGACGTATTAACCTTTGAAGTGTGTATATATATATGTGTGTGTGTGTGTGTGTGTGTGTGTGTGTGTGTGTGTGTGTGTGTGTGTGTGTGTGTGTGATATAGTGGTTAGAAAGTTATACATGAAGAGTTCAGATGCAAAAACCGGTAAATCGATTTTAGTAATTTTCTGTAAAATAGTTTCTTTGCTATGCTTTCAATGTAAAAAATATATATCATGTCTATAATGGGTGATCTTAATTTGAAATAAGTAATGTAAATAAATGTCAGAATTTAAAATAAACGAGTATGAAAATCACAACATAACACCTTGAACTGAGTAATGATAGTAAGAGTCGATTTTTGGATAAAATGACGTTTGTAGGTTTTTGTGCCTGAACTCTTCATATAGAACGATAAAAGTATTCGATCTAAAAGCAGTGTCGTATGCTGATTGTTTGGGGGTTTCGGACGTGCCACCCTGCTAAGGCTAAAACATTTTTAGTACAATATTAGACTACGTAGGCTTGTTAAAGATGTCCAGGAAAAATGTAGACAAAATGGTCCGCTAGGTTTATGAAGAGAGTGGATTATTAACCACTGAGGCGTATATATCTGCAGTACCGTATCGTGGTTGAAGAGAGTGGTTTATTAACCACTGAGGTGTATATATCTGCAGTACCGTATCGTGGTTGAAGAGAGTGGTTTATTAACCACTGAGGTGTATATATCTGCAGTACCGTATAGTGGTTGAAGAGAGTGGATTATTAACCACTGAGGCGTATATATCTGCAGTACTGTATCGTGGTTGAAGAGAGTGGTTTATTAACCACTGAGGCGTATATATCTGCAGTACCGTATCGTGGTTGAAGAGAGTGGTTTATTAACCACTGAGGTGTATATATCTGCAGTACCGTATAGTGGTTGAAGAGAGTGGATTATTAACCACTGAGGCGTATATATCTGCAGTACCGTATCGTGGTTGAAGAGAGTGGTTTATTGAGGTGTATATATCTGCAGTACCGTATCGTGGTTGAAGAGAGTGGATTATTAACAGCTGAGGTGTATATATCTGCAGTACTGTATCGTGGTTGAAGAGAGTGGATTATTAACCACTGAGGTGTATATAACTGCAGTACTGTATCGTGGTTGAAGAGAGTGGATTATTAACCACTGAGGCGTATATATCTGCAGTACTGTATCGTGGTTGAAGAGAGTGGTTTATTAACCACTGAGGCGTATATATCTGCAGTACCGTATCGTGGTTGAAGAGAGTGGTTTATTAACCACTGAGGTGTATATATCTGCAGTACCGTATAGTGGTTGAAGAGAGTGGATTATTAACCACTGAGGCGTATATATCTGCAGTACCGTATCGTGGTTGAAGAGAGTGGTTTATTAACCACTGAGGTGTATATATCTGCAGTACCGTATCGTGGTTGAAGAGAGTGGATTATTAACAGCTGAGGTGTATATATCTGCAGTACTGTATCGTGGTTGAAGAGAGTGGATTATTAACCACTGAGGTGTATATAACTGCAGTACTGTATCGTGGTTGAAGAGAGTGGTTTATTAACCACTGAGGTGTATATATCTGCAGTACCGTATCGTGGTTGAAGAGAGTGGATTATTAACCACTGAGGTGTATATATCTGCAGTACTGTATCGTGGTTGAAGAGAGTGGATTATTAACCACTGAGATGTATATATCTGCAGTACCGTATCGTGGTTGAAGAGAGTGGATTATTAACCACTGAGGTGTGTATATCTGCAGTACTGTATCCTAGTTGAAGATAGTGGTTTATTAACCGTTGGGGTGTATTTTATTAACCATTTGGTGTATATATCTGCAGTACCGTGTCGTGTTAAAGATAGTTATTGCATATATCTGCAAGATCATGGGTGCACAGATTTTTTAACGTTGAGGTCATACAGTGTCATGGTCGTATGTAAATGTGTGTGTGTGTGTGTGTGTGTGTGTGTGTGTGGATGATCCCACATACATCCATAAATGGTCTGATCAAGTTGTGATCAAGCTGTCATATATTATATTTTATTACACACCAGTGTAAGATAATGGTCATGGCATAACAATCACTTAATATCTAACTAGTGTAATAATGGCGTAACGTGAGCGTGACAAATGACATGTAGTAGGTCTCGACATCTGCTCATTTCTGCGTTGCGCTTTGTTTGCAATTGGTTTGTAATAAATAAAATACAACTAGCTTGCCTGTCATACCATTTTTATGAAACTCGCAAACAGTGTTGGTATCTGACTTGCTTTCGCTCGTCAGATACTAAAACTGTTCACTCATTTCATAAAAATGGCATGACAGGCAAGCTACTTCAGTATTCTATTCGTACAATGTCAGGCGCGAATGTAGGACTTTTAGCGGGGGGGGGGGGGGGGGGGGGGGGGGGGGGGGGGGGGGGGGGGGGGGGGGGGGGGGGGGGGGGGGGGGGGGTTCTTGACTGTAGCTAGCGAAGTTTATAGACAGATCGAGTAATGCTCCACCGGAAAATAAAATACATTGAAAAAAAAAAGGATAATTGGTTTAAGCAGGGAGGGGTTTCAACACCTAAACCCTCCCCCTACACATGCGCCTTAATGTTGATATAACGATGTATAGTGATCAACTTCACTGGTGATCAATAACACCATTACTGCATTCTATAGGCCTACTGTTATATTTAGATTTTCACTACATGTGTTGATCATTGCTTTAGTAGTGACTAATAACCGTATTATTTTTACGGATATCTTAAATACTATTAGTACATATTTCACTAAATATGTTGATCACAATTTCAGTAGTGACTAATATATTATTATTCCACTGGTATTTTTAGATGTTTCGCTAAATGTGTTTATGATAAAGATGGGGGCGGGACGTAACCCATCGCCTGATGCGCGGTCGGTCTAAAATCGATATTTTGGGCTATTTCTCGTTCTCGTTCCAGCCAGTGCACTACGAATGGTATACCAAAGACCGTAGTATGTGCTATCCTATCAATGGGTGGGATGGTGCATATAAAAGATCCCTCGCTACTAAAAAAAAAGGTAGCGGGCTTCTTCTCAAAGACTATATGTCAAAATTAGCAAATGTTTTACATCCAATAATCGATGATAAAGATTTCGCACGGTGTGTGACGTACAGGTCTTATGACTGAAACCTCTACACACCACAACTACCACAGAAAAGAAAGAAAGACATGTTTTATTTAACGACGCACTCAACACATTTTATTTACGGTTATATGGTGTTAGACATATGGTTAAGGACGACACAGATATTGAGAGAGGAAACCCGCTGTCGCCACTTCATGGGCTACTCTTTTCGATTAGCAGCAAGGGATCTTTTATATGCACCATCCCACAGACAGGATAACACATACCGCCTTTGATATACCAGTCGTGGTGCACTGGCTGGAACGAGAAATAGCCCAATGGGCCCACCGACGGGGATCGATCCCACACCTACCGCGCATCGAGCGAACGCTGTACCACTGGGCTACGTCCCGGTCCAACTACCACAGCCATCACGTTGGTAGATCCATCGAGTTATTAAAGGTTGTGGTACGTGTGTCTGAAAACTATAATATTATGTTTTTGTGTGAAACCTCCTGTGGCTGAAGCCTAACCTCCTAGTCACCTGCTACCCCTATTTTGAGGGCTAATTAATATATTTAAAAAAAATTGTTTAAATATATTTATATTTAGGACTGCCCGATCTAAATTTGCGTTACAAATTGTTAGTTGTTTGCTGTATATTAAATATTGTTTGGGAAAATAACGCACAAAATTATTTATTGTAAAGTCCTTTTTCCCTGTTTGTTTAAATATCAAAATTGCCCCAGTAATTGTTCTGTCCCAGGTTGGACTACTGGCATCCGGTGGCCGAACCTGGGATAGACATGCTCGAAACCTTCGTGGTATAGGAGCATGTAAATACTTTATTGATTGATTGATTATGTTTTTGTTACTAACCACTTATTGACTTTATTGTTAAACAGTCAGGGCGGGACGTAGCCCAGTGGTAAAGCGCTCGCTTGATGTGCGGTCGGTTTACGGACTGGTATATCAAAGGCCGTGGTATGTGCTATCCTGCCTGTGGGATGGTGCATATAAAAGATCCTTTGCTACTAATGGAAAAATATAGCGGGTTTTTTCTCTAAGACTATATATCAAAATTACCAAATGTTTGACATTCAATAGCTGATGATTAATAAGTCAATGTGCTCTAATGGTGTCGTTAAACAAAAACTTTTTTTGTTTGTTAAACAGATTCATCCATTCATTCATTCATTCATTCATTACTGTGTCCAAAACATATATATATTCTGGTCAACGTGTTGTGAATTCTATAATTAATTCGTCGATTTTTAGAAACTCTTTTTATACTTTTATAGATTATTGGCTACTCTTGACACCTATGAATAACGTATACACATAATATTTATAGGAAACAGCGCCACGCTATAATTTGTAAGAGTCTATATCTGATCGGGACTAGTAATGACAATAACACGTTCATGGTTGGGTGAATCAGGAGAAAACAATAGCCTTGCTTAGTCACTCCATCTGTGGCGGTCATCTGACGCGGCACACCTTGCGTCGACTTGTGCGCGCGGTTTGACGGAGTGTCCAGAATAGCACGATTCAGTGACTGACCAAATCACGTGGCGTAAGGTTTTAATTAATGTTCACGTGCTCATGTGGGGGCGGGGTGTAGCTCAGTAGTAGAGCAATTGCCTGATGCGCTATGGATCGCAGTATCGATCGACCGCGAAGGACTGTGCGCGAGTTCTCCATGTCTCTGTCAGGGTCTCTCTCTCTCTCTCCCCCTCTCCCTCCCCCCCCCCCCCCTCTCTCTCTCTCCCCTCTCTCTCTCCCCTCCCCCCTCTCTCTCCCCCTCCTCTCTCTTTCTCCCCCTATCTCTCATATTATCCATGTCTTCTGTTCATCATTACTCAAGATTCTGAAACACACCTAAAACCCACACGTCTTAATTTTGCATGTTCTATGTAAGTTGCAAATCCCATTAAGTTGTTTGGTTGTAAGTTGTTAAAAACATCAAGTGACATTTTTGGATGAGAGGGTTCCGTTTTCAACCCACTTTTTATTATAATCAAGCCCAAAAATGAATGTCGTATACCAAAAAAAGAAGAAGAAAAGGATTACCCCCCCCCCCCAATCTCTCTCTCTGTCTCTCATATCTGTCATATCTCTGTCATATCTCTTTCTCTCATCTCTCCCTCTGTCTCATCATTCTGCCGTAGTTTAAAATATGTTGAGATGTCGTTCTCCTGTACACGACCGACTGGCTGTCCTCCACACATACACACCCACAGAGACAGAGACACAGCGCGCGCGAGAGAGAGAGAGAGAGAGAGAGAGAGAGAGAGAGAGAGAGAGAGAGAGAGAGAGAGAGAGAGAGAGAGAGAGATTAATTTTTGGGCTTGATTATAATAAAAAGTGGGTTGAAAACGGAACCCTCTCCTCCAAAAATGTCACTTGGTATTTGTAATACAACCAAACAACTTAATGGGATTTGCAACTTACACAGAACATGAAAAATTAAGACGTGTGGGTTTTAGGTCTGTTTCAGAATCTTGAGTAATGATGAACAGAAGACGAATAATTTGCCACCGGAGTGTCTGTGTGTAAACGTGTGTAATAAACAACCACGCGCACTGGTAGGACACCCCCTTCCCCCACCCCCACCCCACCACCATTTATTCACGTCATCATAAACCACCCTGCCCGCCAAAAAGGTTTGTTACCGACTCATAATTACAAACAGCGTACACATTCATATTTTTATAGTGGACACAACAACGACGGCACAAAGGTAATAATATATCAAATTTATTTTTCATTCAAATAAATATATTTTTCATTCAAATAAATAAATATCACAACATTTTCATTCTTTTTTCAAATTGCACAAATTACCAAATATGATTGAAATCGGCTCTAACATTTATAGACCAATGGAGCCGATGTTTAACAATCTGATTGAAAATCACCAAATATGCATCGTCAGTCACATCAAATCCACTGTTACTTTGTGCGTAATTTTTTTTATTATGTACGTGCTATTAACAGAACCAAATCGGCAAGCAAATGTTTCAAATTAGCTTAACAACATTTCTTGAACGGTCTGGAAACTAAAAATCTACGTCGTCTATTTAGACAAAGCGTCTGAATAGACCAATTTCTTTTAGCACACATAACCAGTAGAGACCAAATAGCCACAAGTAGAATATTGTAATCGTTAAATATACTACTACCATAGTTTAAAATGAGATGAGGTGTCAAAAGAAGTATAATTTTTCGTCATGTTTCGCAAGTATGAGTACTAGATTAAGACGACGCTACACGATACGAGTATCTTGTACGAGAATAGCCACGACAATAACCGATTGCATAGCAGCCGATGAAATTGTAATATTTCCTTGTCACAACTATTCTCGTACGAGGTACTCGTTTCGTGTGGCGCCGCCTTTAGTCTCAAGTTATCTACCTTTACATGTGAAAAAAATTAAATAAAACATATAAAGAAAAAAATGAACTAAGACAGAAGATTGTAAAATATAAAAATATGAATGAAATTAACCCTTAATGACTGAGGTATTATTTATAAGTCTTGTTATCTACAGCTGCCAAACATGTATACGTCATTTCCACTTTCAATACAAATATTTGTGCTGGTAATTTATTCTGAGCATTTATATTTACAGTGTATAAATAGATGAGCAGTCATTCGCACAAACCAGCAGGGAGCATTGAATTTTGCGACATTTATCAAATGGACGGAAGAAAGCAGTGCCGTATTTAGTCTGAAATAATTGGGAGATGAAGGCTGTGAAAAAAAATATATGACTTCTCCAAGTAGAAAAAAATAGATCGAATACTTCTGTTGATGTATAAATATCTTCAATATTGAGATGAAAAAGGGTGCATTATTAAACCAAAAACGCCGTAATTTCGTGTATGTTTTTTCTTCACGAATAGGCGTACGAGTTCCCATTTTTGTTGGGGAGGGGAGGGGCGGGCTGATTTTCCCCCAAATTAAACGAAAATGCCTAAATATGGATAACAACAGCTATATAAGGTTCCAAACGAAACACCGCTCATTTTCACAATGGTTATAACTAATATTTTGAGTAAAATGATCAAAATACATGGCGAAAACATGTTGACGCCAGCTCATTTTGCTTAAACCTTTCCATAGTTTTCGTCTGAATGTGACGTTATGCTCCAGCACTGGGTGAGGGTAATTGACACACACCCCCCTCATCGCACGCACACGCACACACACACGCACACACACACGCACACACACACACGCACACACACACACACACACACACACACACACACACACACACACACACACACACACACACACCTCGCACGCTTATGTTTATCCTTTAAGCCCTGGGAGCTTATACAAAGCGTTCGGCGCTATTCTGTCCAGTAACAGTTCACAACGGTTTAACATTGGCATCGGTGACATAGTTGCTAAGTCGCCGACCTTATGATTGGTAGGTGCTATGTTCGCAGCTCAGTTAATTTTAACGACTTGGGAGGGAAAAGCACACCAAGTTCTATTTTTACTAACAACCATTAAACCTTGTCTTGTAGCCGAGCTGTGTACCCATGACTTGGTGATTTAACCACACATGAATACAAGCAAGAATAGTAACTAATAGACAGACAAGTGTTTAACATACATGTACAGTATTAAAAAATCCATATTACTTTCGTTAAGTCCCTGAGAATTTAGCACCACAATAACATAGCACCATTTAAAATACTATTAGTATGCATTGACCGTACATGAATCGACATAGATGTATGGATTATATGTTAACGAATGAATATTCAGTGACACATGAATACAAGTGAATCTAGAGTCACTTCAAAACTCAGAAACCATGAAACTGCTTATAGAGCCGGATTAAGGTTTTCGTAAACCAAAGGCACAGAAAATAATTGATAATTATCTCTAGGTCTTTCGTCTCCAAAATAATGAACAGATGTTTTCCTCAGGTATTACAGTAACCGGTATTGCGCAATATCTTCAATAACACGTCAAGGATTGCCAATTGACATCCAATATTGGCTTCAAGTATTCGTGAAAGTTAGGCTTTTGGTACCTCATGACTGAAACCTTTTTTTCATCATAGTAAATATAGTCTTACAATAAACCAATTTCGTATGTTTGTTGAAATGTCTTCCTCCGAAATATCATATTGCACCACACAAAGAGTTTACCAACTATGATGAGAGACATCTGAAGCATAACACCACATGAACATAGTGTATTTGTTTTCAGGTACGACGTTGACCTAAATCAGTTCCACACTTTGCGCTAGCTAGGCGAAAGTAAGGGCGTGCAAAATGGAGTATATTCTTGTACGTTGAAAGAAAACCTGCTAGCTGCAGCATCCAAAGTGAAGTCTTGAGGACTGAAAGACAAAGGTCTGCAAGATGAAGCGTCTGAGGGAAATTCCTGAGGGCTGAAAGTGAACTCTGAAGTGGACGTCATTGAAGGAAACGCATTTGATGTCAAATCACTGATAGTCTCATCTGGCGTCTGCATGAGATGGCTCTGCTTAACGTTTCTTGATCCCGTCAGCTGGATCTCAAAATTCTTCAGCTGTTGCATAAAGTTCAGATTCGGGTCGATGACGTCACGTCTGGCACGGACGTGTTCGTAAGCCTTGTCCAAGGACAGTCTATTTGCAGACATGAGATAGGCCAGACAGATGGTGGCCGATCGGCTCACCCCAGCTTGACAATGCACCAGCACCTTTCCCTCCTTTAATTTAACTGCATCTGCAATGAATCAAATAGCTACAGGTGAAGTACAAGTATGATAAATGTTATATTAAACTTCAATTTATATAAATACCATCAACATTATATTAATTGAATCATTCAGGCATTAGCGTTTGTTTTTAACGTCTTTTAATTGTAATACTACTACTATCAACTAGTCGGTCAGTGATTACTGAAGTTGGTTTCAGGCCTGGTATTCCTAAAAAGGAATATAGGCCTGGTATTCCTAAAAAGGAATATATAAATAAGTAGAGATGTCATACAAACAACACAGACGGTGATCAAAGTCGGAATATGTGCTCAGGAGGGTTCATATATCAGCACACCAGATATGATACAGTATGGCATGCTTCTTTCACTGGACTTTTAATGTGTTCTAAAAAGATTTTTGACATACTTATTAAACATGTGTACCCATCTACATCTGAATTTAACATTGTTGACTCAGAATTTATCAAGTTATATTGTCCAAAAAACTAATAATAAATAAATACACCCCCCCCCCCCCCCCATATCAACAAAAATCCAAAAACAAATGTGAATAGGTGTATTGTTATTAGCGTACTTACCAATGAACTCGTTAGCTTGAGAAAACCACGATAACAGCTCAGCGGAAGAGGTGTCGTTCACGGGAATGTTCATGTACCGGAAGTCCGCCTCAAATTGATTTTGACACGTCGTTGACACGTTAATAAGGGAGGTAATTCCCAACGTTTTGAGCAGATCACCCTGACAGGCATGCTGGTAGTTACCAAGATACAAGTGTGGCAGGATTTCAACCGGTTCAGTCTGCAAGAAAATATAAACAATGCTTTAAAAAAAAAAAAAAAACTGACCCGTAACTGCAGTGTGGGCTCGGGACAGTTGCCACCCGCCTAGAAAATGATAAGAAAATTATCTTTTTACGTCAACAGAGCCCTTGCTGTCTACCTAAAGAAGACTATATTAATGTGTAGTGGAAATATTGCATTGTACGTGTTCAAAGTAAATTCACTCCATACGCATCCTACCCAACGAAGCCGAATATTGCAGAATATGACGACTCTTTAGGGATAAAACACATGGGCGTACATAGGGGGGGTTCGATGGGTTCGACCGAACACCCCCCCCCACCCACCCCACCCCCGAAGTCGCTTTTTTATAATTTAATATATCTGACATTATTATATTTACTCAACATAGAAATATATGCCCAATATCTCTGCAATCTATTTTGGAACCCCCCTTTTCAAAACTCAACATAGAAATATATGCCCAATATCTCTGCAATCTATTTTGGAACCCCCCTTTCCAAAATCCTATGTACGCCCATGAAACACCTCTTCAACATTGCCGTCTTGATAAAATTAAAAATAATTCGCTTAATTGTTTTGCTGATGTTCTTGGGTCTTTTTGTTGACGTGTTTTGTTGAGGGTGGTGTCATCTACAAAATATTATTTTTAAAAATCAAATACCTTGCCGATTCGTTACATTTTACATATTTATACTCATTGTCCTGCTCTATCCAGAATGCAATATATATATGCTATAGCTATAGTGCAAACATGTGCAATCTGTCGCGTCGTGAAGTATAATGGACCCCATTAAGGAAGTCATCACTAAATGCATCCGGCTGAAACAATTTATCACTAAGTAATACAGCTACTGACTACCGCCCTCCCTCGCCCTCAGTCTATGGGAAACAAAATAATAAAAGGAGATCCTATGAAGGGATTTCATTTTCCAACACTCGATGTTAGACTTTGGTGCAATTTGTTCAGCAAAATGTTTCTTACCTTCCTTGGTGTCATCTGGAATATGCGATTGTGAAAGTATCCGGAAGTTACGCTTTGGTTAAGGCACAATGCTGGACAGACATCTTGAAACGCATCAAAACCACCTGTAAAAGAAAAAAACATCAAACTGTCTTAAGTTAAATGACTAAATACGAGGCGCCAAGGTTTAAAATCTGGCACATAGGCGCTGGAAGATGCCAGCAATATATTAATTTGCATTTGAACTAAAAGGAGGAGGTGGAAATACATAGTCTTCAGAGTTGGGAGTGGTGCACTGGCACACACACACACACCCCTCCCCTTCCAGCCCCACACCCTTCCCAAAGCATGTATGGCGTAATGGTAATCTCGATTAGGTTTATTATCGGTCATTGTTTTTACGATCTTTACAACTTATTTTAACAATTTTTTTAAAATTAATTAATTAATTAGATAAAAGTATTAGGCTATCAAAGGGCGGGATGTAGCTCGGTCAAAAAGCGTTCGACTCATACTTGTTCCGATTAGTCGTATGATAGACCGCCAATTAACGATTTTTAAAACGTATTAATATGTTTTGATTTGTATTTTTACGTTATTCATTAAGATACACATGCCAATTCATCGGTTCCCTTTTGACGCAGAGGGACTTCGTGTAAAAATCTTTATTTTACCAGTTAAGACTGAAAGCAATGATGTTACAAAATTCCGAAATGTTTAATAATTTCGTGTAATCACCTTTTCACTCAGTGGTTTCACAAAATACCTCGAATTCTTGGGAATTTAAAGAAATCCCAGAAACCTGACTGACTGAATAAATCAATGATTTATGGTCATATCTACCTCGCACCCACATTTCATCTCATTAACGAATGTAACAGTCCTACAAAAACACTAATAAAATCGTTTTTGTTATCACGCCAGATGTTTATATTAGCGAGTAGGTGTATCGGCTGCATACTTGATAGTCACAGGGAAATGTATTCCGGACATTCGGAACTGGCTATTTCCCGGATGACACGTAGATCCTTCTCGATTCCTGATATGATAGTAATTTCCATGTTACTTACACCTCGCCTAGATAGCTCAATTGTTTTGTTTGTTTCGTGTTTTTTGTAGGGTTTTTTTTTTGGGTGAGGGGGGGGGGGGGGGGGGGAGCTTGTTGTTGTTTCCACCAAAGTACTGAATATTTTACTAAGATTTCAACTAGGATTTGTACCAGATATAGCCAGAGATAGTAGGGAACAATTTAATAATTCTATAATTTTCAAAAAATACTAAACAGAAAACAATGACATTCTGAAACTAGTTGACACTAGTTAGGAATGGTTATATATTGTACATCCCCTACCCACAAACAGCGCTTTCTATTAATTGTACCTGACGTGGAACACTTGTAACTGGACTCGTTCCACCCAGTACACAGTACACCACAACTGGACAAAGGCCATGGTATGTGCTTTTCTGTCTGTGAGAAAGTGCATATGAAAGTTCTCTTGTTGCATTAGGAAAAATGTAGTGGGTTTCCTCTGATGACTACGTATCAGAATTAACAAATGTTTGACATCCAATAGCTCCAGTGGTGTCGTTAAACAAAACAACCTTTAAACTTTGTGTAACTGAAAATCGATGAGTTCACCGAGGGGGAAGGGGTGGGATTCATCCTACAACCCATGACGGGATGGAGCCCAGTGGTATTTTAGCGCTAACACCCTCACACCCGAACAGGAAATCGACGAGTCCAATGAGCGGGGGAGGGGTGGGGGGGTAATCTTACAACCCGTGACGGGTTCGAGCCCAGTGGTAAAGCGCTAACCCTCACACCCGAACATAGTTTAGTTTAACGAGACTATTAGAGCACATTGATTTATTAATCATCAGCTATTGCATGTCAAACATTTGTTAATTCTGATGATTATATATAGTCTTAGATGAAACCCGCTACATGTTGCCATCAGTAAGAAGGGCTTTTTTATATGCACTTTCCCAGACAAGAGAACATACCACGTCCTTTGATATATTAGTCGTGGGACACTGGTTAGGATTGGGTGGGGGGAACAGTTAGACTGAGCTTGACAACCCCCAACTCCCCCCCCCCCCGAAAAGGTTTATGGTGACATTTTAATGTTTTAAGTGTCACTTTGTCTAGCTGGAGAAGGCCCTATTTTTCTGTACCATTGTGTCCCCCCCGTCCCGTTGCCGCCCCCCCCCCCCCCCCCACACACACACACATCCCACACCACATGTATGCTAGGTACGGCTCAAGGTACATATTATCAGTGGGGGAAAAAATAACAGACGTTTCCATACAATGCAGTGAATGAATGACAATTTCAATTGCAGCGTTATCGCACCACGCCCGTTCTTTTTGCACACGTCCCATTGTTTCTACCGGTTAGATTGCTGTGAATGAATGAATGAATTGATCAATACCACTAGTTATGAATGGGCCTGGTTAATGATTAAATGACTATTAGCTTTGCGCGAGTTCATCTCGCTCGTCGCCAAGGGATGGGCATTTCAACATGCGCCTGGTATCTGTATAACAATTATCATTCAGCCTTGTTTTAATTGTAAACGGCTGGTAATCTCGTTATATATAGATGGGGATCGGTCAGCAGGACAAGTATTGCAGTACAGGTTTGTAAACATGAAAAGAAAACCGACTGTAATGATGAATATATTCGTTATTTCCTCCATAAATGAAGACAATACATCACACACAAGGATGCAGATGGAAAATTAACCGAGTATCGTATACATATCCCTGCATATACATACATATACATACACATACACACATACACACATACACACATACATACATACATATACATACATACATATATATATATAGATAGATATATATATATATATAGATAGATATATAGATAGATAGATAGATAGATAGATAGATATATATACTACTCAAAAGAATTTAAGGGTCAAAAATTTATTACCAAATAAGTTTCAGAGTATTAGATTAATGATGTAAACTACACCAAAAATTTAATTTATTGTTCCATATTTACAAAAAAACACAATTAAACGTCACTGTATACAAGAAAGTCACATGACATGCTGTCAAAGTTGAAGGTTGTCAAACATGGATTTTACACATTAGAACATTCGTTTAATAGTGTGTGAATCCACCCCTGGCGCGAATACACTCGACACATCGTTGCCTCATGCTGTTGATCAGACGTCTGAAGAACTCTTGGGGAATGGCCTGCCACTCTGCCATAAGAAGTTGACCCAGATCATGAAGGTTGGCCGGAGGGGCATGGTTATCCCGAACTCTCCTGCCTAATTCGTCCCAGGCGTGCTCTATTGGGGCCAAGTCAGGCTAATATGCTGGCCAATTCATCCTGGCGATACCTTGTTGTCTGAGAAAGTCCGTTACCACCCTGGCGCGATGGGGTCTGGCATTGTCATCATGCAGAACTGCCCCACCGCCAATCTGCTGAAGGCCTGGGAGAACCAACGGCCGGATAATCTCATTCAGATAGCGGATTCCATTCCGATTGCCATCCACCACATAGAGGGGGGTCCTGTGGTGGATAGAGATGCCGCCCCACACCATGATGAGTAACGTTAACGTCAGCGAAGCGCTCCCCAGGACGTCTGTAGACACGAACCCGACCGTGGTTGAACTGGAGACTAAACCTGGACTCATCAGTGAACATCACTCGACCCCACTGAACACGTTGCCACCGCAGATGAAGTGTGCACCAGTGACGTCTGGCCGTTCTGTGACGTGGTAGGAGTGGTGGTCGAACAGCCTGGCGACGGCAGCGTAGATTATTGGCTCTCAGACGATTGCGTATGGTTTGATCAGACACTCGAGTTCCAGTCGCAGTCCGCAGATTGTCACGTACTCGGCGTGCAGTGGTTGTGCGTTGACGTAGAGCCATATTGGTGATGTAGCGGTCCTCTCTATTTGTAGTGCTTCGGGGTCTTCCCGAAACGTGGACGATTTCGAACAGAATTCGTTGCTTGGTACTGGTTGCCACAGTCGGCCAACAACACTCTGACTGACACCAAGTCTCAGAGCAACATTTCTTTGCGTATTGCCATCCTGAAGCCAAGCAATAGCCCTTCCTCGATCTTCGATAGTCAGTTGATGTCGTACCATTGTCGAATTTGGAGAGTGCACCGTACACGAACGCAAGCTCCAATTATACGGAAATTCAGCATTGGGAACATGGAATACACATGCAAAGCGTGCAAATGAAGCGCTTTGTGAAAAAGCAAGTTATGGGCACTTAGCAGACCTTTCGCTTTCGCCCTAATTTACATGCAAATGTAAGCATGTTTTCGCCATTACAACTAGTCGACAGTGTCAATGACAGTGGATTTTAATTCATTTATGGGTTGCTTAGACCCACTTTCGTCAAAATGGAACAATACCATGCGTGACATTATGGTCTAGCTAATATAACTGACATTCAGAAAATAATGTCGAAAATATCGTCTGACCCTTAAATTCTTTTGAGTAGTATATATATAGATAGATAGATAGATAGAGAAAGAAAGAAAGAAGTGTTTTATTTAACGACGCACTCAACACATTTTATTTACGGTTATATGGCGTCAGACATATGGTTAAGGACCACACAGATTTTGAGAGGAAACCCGCTGACGCCACTACATGGGCTACTCTTCCGATTGGCAGCAAGGGATCTTTTATTTGCGCTTCCCACAGGCAGGATAGCACAAACCATGGCCTTTGTTGAACCAGTTATGGATCACTGGTCGGTGCAAGTGGTTTACACCTACCCATTGAGCCTTCGGAGCACTCACTCAGGGTTTGGAGTCGGTATCTGGATTAAAAATCCCATGCCTCGACTAGGATCCGAACCCAGTACCTACCAGCCTGTAGACCGATGGCCTGCCACGACGCCACCGAGGCCGGTAGATAGATAGAGAGAGATAGAGACACACACAGAGAGATACAGACAGAGTCGCGCGACGAATGATATGATTGAAAACTTCACGAGATGAGAGATATAAATCATATTTGACAAAAAACATGACATTTTCTATTTATTATATAACTTTTAGCAATTTACCTTCATTTTCAAAATGCCAGCAGCAAAATAGTTCCGGCTTCATTACAGTGAAGATAACACATTTTAGAGTGAAATAGTGAAATTTTCACTAAAATGTGTTATCGTCACTGAGTGACTTGATAACACTTTTATTTCACTGATATTTTAAGATATTTCACTAAATGTTATATAATAAAAATAAACATGCATTGAACTACATTGAAAACGCACCAGTTACATTTGTAGTTGTAGAAAAGAAAATATAACCATTTTTTTTACATTTAACCGATTTTGTATAATGTATTCTGGTAGACATTAAATAAGCCAAAAATTGTGTAAACAAGGATTAGAGTTATTGTGTTTTAGAGCAACATCACACACGTGTGTGATAATTAGTACTGGGGACTACTCTACAACTCCAAGACGATCGGTAGCAACACCAAGCTACATCTCCTGGGCACAATATTTCACGCGAACAGTCGTTCTGTTCGCTTGCCGGTTACGCGAATTCAGATTCACGCGAACGGCCAATGGGATTCGTGGTTAAATGTTATATTCAGGTGTTCCAAAAATACAACCAGAAAAAAATCTCTCATCGTAAAATCAGTTTGTTTAAAATCTATTTTTAATGTCATTGTAGCATAGAACCATGGTACAAGTGTATTATTATGTTTTGGTAAGTCGCCGGTTACGCCAACATAATTCACGTAAACTAACATTCGGTTATCTAGGTAGAATTATTTTAATAAAAATAAAATGGGGTGAACCAACATGAGGTTACCTAGGATTTTAAAATCTTGTACCCTGCATCTCGCTCGCGGTTTCCAGTGTTAAAAGCGTAGAGCTTTTTCTGGCGCACCTAAATGTCTTAGCGGGGAATAGAACTATTTATATCATATTCGATATATTTCTGATCGTCCACACGAAATTATAATATTGATACGATTATTTTGTACATAAAACTGAGTGAGAGAGAGAGAGAGAGAGAGAGAGAGAGAGAGAGAGAGAGAGAGAGAGAGAGAGAGAGGGGGGGGGGGAGGCGAGTGTATCTTATGTGTGTGTCCTCATAAACTAAGACGTACATTACTTTTTAAAAGTCCATAAATTCGCTATTAGTGACAAGCGATATAAACAATTAAATATTGAAGACAGCAGTCGTTTTGGTTGTTGATGCTGTTGTATTAGAGGACTTAAAATTATTTGTTTATATTGGACTGTTGTGTGTATTGCGGTGGTAGCCACGTCATTGAAGGAGCCCTACAATTTCAAGAACATCACATTAAACAAAATGTCATTAGCCAAATACAAAATATTCTAGCTACTTCGTTTCAATATTAACAATTGGTCAATTTGGCTATGAGCAGGATAAGTGTTCAATAATTCAAATAATGTATTACTAAAATCCCGGAGTAAAATCAAACAATTATCCGTAGGCTGTATTTAAATTTTTAACTTCCAGTCTCCCAACCCCGTACTTATTACGGTGTCCTTGTGATAATGTTTTTTTCCAGTAGTTTCCATTTCGATCAACTACTAATATCTAAAACGCAGTAGACCCATACAATATTTTCTCGATCCGATATCCATGTTAAATCCGTGTTTTGGTATAATTCTATTTTAACGCAGTTTCTACTTTCCGTAGGTATATTTGTGTTATGTTTAAAATTACTCATATCTTTGAGATTTTTACATATTTTATTTTACCGTTAGGCGGAAAATGTAAAAAAAACTACAAAAAAAACCCACCTTCGACGTAATCTTTAAACCTAATCAAAATCTACAAGACATGTCTAAAGGTATATGCACCAGTATTATTTTGGAATGAATGAATTAACGAGTGCACGAATGAAGGAATAATTGAATGTATTCATAAATGAATGCTTGTTTAACACCTCAACTCTATTAATAGGTCGACTTAAAGTGTGAAACAATGGGAAATGACGATAAACAAAGTAATATAAAAATTATCAATTACCAATATACCACCAATGTTAAAAGATGTGAAAGCATCGCAATTCGCCCATAATACAGCACACCAAATATAAAATATTGTGTCTGGGGTCAATAAACTCAGTAAAAAAAGTTGTCAAATGCTGCATTTAAGTATTTTGTAAATACGGATATCCTGTCCCCACCCTCACCCCACCCCCAATCTTAGTGGTTTTTACGTTCTTTAAGTGACACATCGGATTATTACTATTAGTAAAATTGTATCAACTTAAAGTAGGGCTTGTGAATTTTTAATCGTGGCTAGTATATTTTTAAAATCACTGATTCCATGGCGTGTGGACTTTATGAAAATGCTAGAAGCCATGGGTATGGTGTATAGAGCCGTGGTAAACAAACCGAACTAGAACACAAAACGGAACCGTAACTACTCCCATTTTATGGTCATTTCTCAGACAGACAGATCAGTGGATTATTGCGATGTCAGTTAAGTAGTATAGCATTGGAAACTGAAAAAAGTAACGTTTGTCTTTGTTTAACAACACCACTAGAGCACATTGATTTATATATCATCAACTATTTTTACGTCAAACATTTTGTATATTCGATATTTAGTCTTAGAGAGAAAAACCGCTACATATTTCCATAAGGAAATTAGGGACCTTATGGGATCTTAAATAAGGGATTTTATGCACCACCCCATAGACAGAATAGCACATACCACGGCCTTTGATATACCAGTCGTAGTGCACTGACTGGAATGAGAAATGACCCATTGGGGTACTGATAAAGGATATGAATGATCAAAATACTCCGAGTGTGTACCTTTAATGATATGCGTTAATTATTCCAGAGGTTGTACGAAATTTAGAACAGATGCTTAAACGTCACGATATAACAATGAATTTAAGACTTGAAGGTACTGGCTTTAACTTAGTAGTGCATTCATGATTTAACAATAATTGGATATTATCATTTACATAAATAAAAATGAAATATGGGTCATGGATTTGTTGCTTTTTAAATAATGAGTGGGTGGCGTGATTTTAATGCCATGTAGTTCGATGGTGTTAATAAAGAATACTTTTCACCTCGAATCCAAACAAGATCAGGAACGTGCTCAGTGGGAATGGGACAAAGGGACACATACTGTCATACATCCCCAGACACACACCCCACCCCCCACAAAAAGGGCTCAAAACTTATTTTGTGGAGTGGGAAGCAATCTGTACTTGTCAAATTTCAAGATGGAAGCAAATGTTAAAAACTGGGAAATCATAAGATTTATTACCCAAAATAAAATATTCTCAATATTATCTGAAATGCTATAATAATCAAATGAAATACTATAGTAAAAAAAAAAATAATCTGCTTGTCAAGACTATATATGAAAAAGCATACTGTGCATTTTGAGCGACATTTACTGTCTCTTTCCCCCCCCCCCCCCCCCCCCCCCCCCCCACCCCCACCAATTTCAAGCCTTGCATAAAAGTTATTTTGTTTTTAGTTTAAAAGTCGCATGTCAGGCGCGAAAGCGGGGGAGGGGGTCAAAACCTTCTCTTTTAAAGTAGTCTTTTTTTAAAAATGTATTGTCTGGCGGAGCATGATTCGACCTCCCATCCCTAAAGACGTCACAAGCCATAATCATAATATTCGACACACGCGTCTACTTTCTTGTCTTTCTGGAGAAGATCATCTGTCGCCGTGTCCTGGTTCTTCTTGCAGTACAATCCCACGCATTTAGGCTATGTATGGTCCTTTATAAAAAAAAACCAACCCTACTACGTAGTACTAGACCCAAAAATAGGATGTCTGACGACTTACCCGCTAGATAGTAGATGTTTGGGACATCCACCTGCTGGTTCAGACTTTTCAACACGGAGTACAGGCTCGAATCCTGGGCGGCGTCGCTTAGTAGTGTCGTGTTTTGATCGTAGGCTATCACAGTCGTAAAATCACCACGGAGGAGGCACTCTCGTTTTTTCTCACAGGGAACAATGTTCTCCAAAGCTACGAATCCCCCGGATCTGCGTTTTAGAATTGGAGGGCAGTGTACGTTTGTCGAGTTTTCTATGTGGCAAGTGTTGAAAGACATAAACGGTCGAGTGTCCAGAATTAACACCTTCTCCCCGTGAATCGAACGAAAAAGTTCGATGCAGCGTTCCACGCTAATACTCAATATCGTATCCATGTTACAACCTGTACTGCAGCTCGTAACACAAGACCTTCCCAAGCTATAATGAATGAACAACACACGCCAGTGACTATTTATGAATGAAATCACACCAGAGTATTTCATTGGATGAAAGTTTAACGCATCACGTCTTCAACGGTGAGCTTTCCGATATAAAATATAGTGCGTTATTCTGTCTTAAATATAGTTTAACTTATTGCGTGATAATTTGTTAAAATTCGTTCGTTAATTTTATTACGCGACTAATTAATTGAAAACTTATTTTTAAAATTAATAGTATACTATTAAAGCATTTACGTCTGGTGTATACTTCGCAACGCATTAATATGACGAGTGAATTTCCACGCCAAATATAGAAGTTATTGAGTTAACAAAGTACTGATAACTCCGCCTATAATAACCAAATGTGGATCAGGTTTTGTTTGTGTGACTAAAGATCAGGATTGTCTAGTTAGGTCATGGCGCGTGTATTGATTTGGGGGCGAAGAGGGGAAGAAAGAATAAGAAGGGAAGGAAGACGAGCGCGTTCACGTGCTTCCCTTAGAATAGATAATTGTGACGATAACTACTCGTTTGAGACCTGTTTACCACCTCGGACCATTGAATAGGTGTCAAACATAAGTTAACTGCGAAAACATGATCTCTTGTTAGAGAAGAAACCTGCTGCCGCTATATAGACTACTCTTAGTCAGCAACAAGGGACTAATTATTATAAGCCTACCCCCAGTCAATGTTTCATCTCTCTCTCTCTCTCTCTCTCTCTCTCTCTCTCTCTCTCTCTCTCTCTCTCTCTCTCTCTCTCTCACCCTCACTCTCACTCTCTCTCTCTCTCTCTCTCTCTCTCTCTCTCTCTCTCTCTCTCTCTCTCTGTCTGTCTGTCTGTCTGTCTCTCTCTCTCTCTCTCTCTCTCTCTCTCTCTCTCTCTCTCTCTCTCTCTCTCTCTCTCTCTCTCTCTCTCTCTCTCTCTCTCTCTCTGGGGGCGAGACGCAGCGCAGTGGTAAAGCGCTCGCTTGATGCGCGGTCGGTTTGGGATCGATCTCCGTCGGTGGGCCCATTGGGCTATTTCTCGCTCCAGCCAGTGTATCACGACTGGTACATCAAAGGCCGTGGTATGTGCTATCCTGTCTATGGGATAGTGCATATAAAAGATCCCTTGCTGCCAATCGAAAAGAGTAGCCCATGAAGTGGCGACAGCGGGTTTCCTCCTTCAATACCTGTGGTCCTTAACCATATGTCTGACGCCATATAACCGTAAATAAAATGTGCTGAGTGCGTCGTTAAATAAAACATGTCCTTCCTTCCTACCTCCCTCTCTCTCTCTCTCTCTCTCTCTCTCTCTCTCTCTCTCTCTCTCTCTCTCTCTCTCTCTCTCTCTCTTAAAACATAGGTATTTTTTTGACACTATTTGTGTCTGATTCATCTGCACTAGAAATGACTTAAAACTAATAAAATGAGAACGTGTTAAAGTATTCTCTGGTATTTAAGTATCTGGTAAACGATAAAGACGCAGCAGGATGCGTCTTGTACACCAGTACCACTTGGTTAGCCTTTGATCTAGCAACTTTACTCACTTTCTTCAAGTATACGTTAATAACCTTTTCTCGGTAAGACATTCTTTAAATTATTGTGTTTAACGGGAAAGAGCATTTTATTTGCAGAATACGGATGTATCACAATAATTCGTATGTCATAAATTAGTTATGTGTATTTCTTTGTCCGCCTGTTTGTCTGTCTCAGTCTCTCTTCTTTCTATACATACATGTCTCATTTCTGTCTCTTTTTCTCTTTCTCACCTCTTCGTTTGTCTTTCCTTCTATGTCTCTCTCTCCGCTCTCGCTCCCCCTCTCTCATCCCCCCTCTCTCTTTCTCTCTCTCTCTCTCTCTCTCTCTCTCTCTCTCTCTCTCTCCGTCCCCTCCTTCTCTCTTTCCATCTCTCTATCTCTCGTACCCCTCCTTCTCTCTTTCATCTCTCTATCTCCGTACCCTCTCTCTTTCTATCTTTATCCCTCCCTCTCTCGCTCCCTCTCTAATTTTCTCTCTCCGTATCTCCCTCCTTCCCTCCCTACCTCTCTCTCCCTCTCTCTCTCTCTCTCTCTCTCTCTCTCTCTCTCTCTCTCTCTCTCTCTCTCTAGTCTCTCTCTCTCTCATCCTAGTTCTCTCTCTCTCTGTCGTCTGTCTCTGTCTCTCTCTGTCTCTCTCTCTCTCTCTCTCTCTCTCTCTCTCTCTCTCTCTCTCTCTCTCTCTCTCTCTCTCTCTCTCTTACTCTCTCTTCTGTTCTCTCATCCTATGTCCGTTTATGGTCTAACTAGGGAGTGTAGCACATAGTAACACACGGCTTTCTCCAGTCAGACAAAACAGTGCACTTTTAAACCAAAAGGTGTAAAAGGGTACATGAGGAGGAGCAACTCACAGATACACCCCAACAAGGTACCTGAAACCTGGTGAAATCGTTTATTTTCACATACAAGAATGCATGTAGTTGTCTTGCAATTTGGTTGTGCAAAAACACAGTGTGATATAGTAAGTCAAACGTATTCAAGTGAGTATATTGGTCAATTGTTATTATACAGTACAAAGAGGTTGGGTGATATAAACACGTTCATTTATATGCCGTTTTCCCGGCATTGTGACACAAGGTGCCTAAACGTGTTGGTTGTCGCTTGACTAAACAAATAATAAAACCCGCATATAGCATTTATAAATAAGATATACTGTTCCTATTTATATAAAACGCGACACGTCAGGATTTGTATATTAACACACTGGATGGGATTGGATAATAACAATACATTAAATATTAACTGCTGTTTCAACATGACAATTCTCCTGTGCGAGATTTATATCAGTTTTAGATTACAAGACATTAACAAATTTATTTTTAGATTACACGACTGTCACATTAACAAATTTATTTTTAGATTACAAGACTGCCACATTTAGAAAAACTTAATCGAAATATATTTAATATTCATCGGTCGTATTGTCGATAGTTGAATAGATTGTGATAGATATTCTTAAAACGATGTATGGAAATTATAGAATTAAAATTTAATCATTTAATTTAATTTAATTTTTAAATTTAATTTAATTTAATTTAATTTTATTTTTATTTTATTTGTTGAGGAGCGGTATGCAGTTCAAACATTTGTATAGTCGCCTGGGATGCATTGAACTGTAAGACTAGTATAGTAAGACTGTACACCCATTTGCGTTCTAACCAGTAGGCCTACTCCACGACTGGTTACCCATCAGTAAAATCCAGGATGCTCCCTAAGTGGGGAATTGTAGAAAAAGATCTCGTCGCTTTAGTCTGTCCCATCATTCTGTTAAAAAAAAAAAAAAAAAAATGTTTTTTTTAAATAATTTCAGTTTGGTTTGACGTAAGAAGAAAAGTAAAAGTGTTTTGGAAATAACAAAAAAATAAATAAATAATAAAATAAAAAATAAAAAATTGTGTGTGCAATTTACAAATCAATCGGTTCGGAAATAAATAACTTTTAGTAAATTACATAGTATGAAAAAAATGCGATCACTGTGGGACGGACTATAGTTACCTGTCTATCGCCCCCAGCTATTTCTGGATCAGAGTTTATGTCCTCCACCCATCAACCACCCCGCCCCTGCCCTACCTCCGCCAAGCTTCGACTATCCTGATTTATGGCTGATTATAGACGTTTTCCAGAGTTCAATGAACGCATCTTTTCTTGTACATATATTATTAATACACACCTGGTGGAACTAAAAATAAGCATGGCGGTGTTACACTACACCCTTTAAAGGTAATCAGACATATCTATGTTAGTAAATCCGAGAATATGTCTGGAGGTGAGTAGTGCTGCAACGATAAACCGGTATACCGGTATACCGCGATAATTGATCAGCTCGATACCACCGCGGTACAGTTTTGCGTATCGCGATTTGTATACGCTATTTTTGTTCCTTGTATCTTATTTGACTTGAAATAGGCAAACAAACAAACAAAAAAACCCACATCATTTTATTAATTGGTGATGACAGAAAATGTAACAATCACGTCAAGCGTAGTCGGCTTACTTGTTGGCATACGAAGTGATAGGTCGGTTATACTTGGTTCTAACTTCTAAACAAAACGTGTTAAAAGTCCAATGAAAATAACCAATTAACAATAATTACAAATAAATGTTTTGTTACTTACACATTATCATTCATTGTTCATTTACGTTGGAATACGGCTACGGCTATCATCTTCAAAGAAATAAACCAACAAATGAGAATCACACTTTGCTGTTTTTCACTGAACTCTGAATACTTCGGCCGATCGTTCAAAATACTTCGGCCGATCGTTCAAAATACCTCGGCTAATAACCTCGGAAAAGCCCGATAGTAAGGATTTCCGAATGTGACAATTTATAAATAGTTTGACACCGTCACACCGGTGTTCTAGTAGACTAGTATTGTGTTAAAATATAAAAATATGGCCTAAAATATTTAGCTTGACAGCTGAAACTAATAAAGATCATTAAAAAGTTATGGCTTCTGTTTTCATTACAAAAACAACCCATAAATATTAAATTTAAATAATATCAACTATATTGCAATACATATTGCAATACAGTTTCTTATATCGGAATATATCGCAATACGGTTTTGACCGTATCGTTGCACCCCTAGAGGTGAGTAAACGCCAATTATATAATGCTTCGTATTTCCGCTGTAGTCAGAAATGGCTGTAAATGGTTGGATTAAAACACGTTATTTGTCGAAAATAATGAACTCCGTTTTTTAAACGATAATTAAAAAATTAATTATAGTCGAGGAGTGATATGTGGGTAAAGAGAGAAAGAGAGATGTATGTTTAAGTTGGTGGTGTAGTGGTTAAGCCATCGGACATAATGCTGGTAGGTGCTGGGTTCGCAGCCCGGAACCGGCTCTAACCCAGACAGAGTTTTAACGACTAAATGGGTAGTTGTAAGGCCACTACACCGGCTTCTCTCGCACTAACCATTAACAACTAACCACTAACCTTCTGTCCTATACAGACAGCTCAGATAGCCGATATGAGGTGTGTGCTCTATACAACGTGCTTGAACCTTAATTGGATATAAGCACAAAAATAAGTACAAAAGAAAGAAAGAAAGTTGTAAAATTAGTTTAATCTTGTCCAATAGAATCGATATAACACGGCGTGTGTGTATGTGTGTGTATGTGTGTGTGTGTGTATGTGTGTGTCTGTGTGTCTGTGTGTGTGTCTGTGTGTTTATGTGTGTGTCTGCGTGTGTGTGTGTCTGTGTGTGTATATGTATGTATGTATGTGTGTGTGTGTCTGTGTGTGTGTATGTGTGTGTGTCTGTGTGTTTGTATGTGTGTCTGTGTGTGTGTGTATAATATGTGTGTGTGTATGTGTGTGCGTCTGTGTGTGCATGTGTGTGTGTCTGTGTGTGTGTGTGTGTCTTTTGTGTGTGTGTATGTGTTTGTGTGTGTGTGTGTGTCTGTGTCTGTGTGTGTATGTGTGTGTGTGTATGTGTGTGTGTGTGTCTGTATGTGTCTGTGTATATGTGTGTTTGTGTGTGTGTATGTGTGTCTGTGTTTGTGTGTGTGTGTGTGTGTGTGTTTGTCTGTGTGTGTGTGTATATGTGTGTGCATGTATGTGTGTGTGTGTGTCTGTGTGTGCCTGGGTGTGCCTGTGTGTGTATGTCCGTATGTGTGTCTGTGTGTGTGTGTGTGTGTATATCTGTGTGTGTGTATGTGTGTGTATGTGTGTGTCTGTGTGTGTATGTGTGCGTGTGTCTCTGTGTGTATGTGTGTGTGTCTGTGTGTGTGTCTATGTGTGTGTCTGTCTGGGTGTGTGTCTGTTTGTGTGTCTGTGTGTGTATGTGTGTGTTTGTGTGTGTGTGTTGTGTGTGTATGTGTGTGTGTATGAATGTGTGTGTGTGTATGTGTGTGTGTATGTATGTGTGTGCATGTATGTGTGTGTGTCTGTGTGTGTGTGTGTGCACGCGCACATGTGTGTGTGCACGCGCACATGTGTGTGTGTGGGGGGGGGGGGGCGTCTGTATGTACGCGTGTTTGTGTTGAGTTTGTACGCATCCTTTATTTAAACAATAAATTACATTAACAAAAATTATCGTGTTGGTATATATTTGTGAAATTGAAATGATTAATAATTATGATGTGGGTCATGACCTCAAATCTTCCCGACAAAGATGTTGTTACTGTGTTTCTTGATCACGACTGAATTTCTGTTCTCCCGTGGGATGGGTCTATGAAGGAATTTCCAAGTTTCCTCCAAAATATCCTTTTGTTCGAAATATAAATAAAACACGCGGACATTAGTAACCGACCTGATTTACTTTAAAATTAAATTACTGGAGCGAGCTGTGTAAACAAATCGGAAAATACGTATTTTCAAATCCCCGGAAAATCGGTTTCATCAGAAAGCGCTTATATAACGAAGTGTGTTACTGGACAAAGCAATCTATACTGGTAACAAGAAACGGGCCAGTTTGCCCACCGCCATTGTACATGTGTGGGTCATGTAGGGTGGTTATGGTCATAAATAATTTATCCTTTTCTGTTGGCCTTCTTTCTTTCTTTTCTTTTTTCTTTTTGTTTTTTTTGTGTTTTTTTCTTTTATTCTCTAATGTATGTGATTGTTTTTCGCTTTTTCGTCCTTTCGTGACGTTTTCCATTTTTCTGTATTCTTTCTTTTCGTTTTCCTTCTTTAATTTTTCTCTTTGTTTTCCATCTTATTCTTGTTTGTTTTTGTTAGGTTTTTTTCCTCTTTCTCGAATCTTCTTTTTTATTCTTTTCTTATTACTCTAACTGATCGAGAATACCATAGATTACAAACTGGCAAATGTGAACATTTAGTCATACCTGAAATAACTTACTTTAGTTGTTATAATCGTACAGAATGATTTTACTGATAAATGTTGTTAACATTATAGGATATTAAACGGGCTTCCATTTCGTATCATGTTTATGTCCCGAGTGTTATAATTTATTTCACGAGTGATATATTTTATTACGTCGTAAATTATTTTTATATATATATATATATATATATATATATATATATATATATATATATATATATATATATATACATAAACAGAATTCATAAAAAGAAAACTGAATTTTTTTTTATTTTTTTTTTACATAATTAATGCTAATGCTTTTTTTGCTGATCATTATTTCTTCTTCTTTTTTTTCTTCTTCTTCTAAATTTTGCTTGGTAAAAAAAATAAAAAAATAGTGTTAATATTAAATATTAGTTTTTAATTAGGTTTTTTTATTTTAAAGAGTTATAATATTTCAACACTCCACATGAGTAGCTTTTGTATTGTTTTATTATTGTTTACTTAGTCTCACATGCACAGTGTGAGATGGAAATAAAGAATTTATCTGTCCATATATTTGTCTGTCTGTCTGTCTGTCTGTCTGTCTGTCTGCCTACAGGATCAAGGTAGAATCAGAACACCCCCACAGTTTCTTAATGTTTGGAAGTAAAATAATACATGGATTATTTTAACTGACTAAACGTGTGTGTGTTTGTGTGTCGAGTGGGGGTATATCCCCCCGAATATGTCACTGTTTAGTTTTTTTCTCCATGTACTCTTCTTTCAATTTCTTCTCTTTCTAATATTTTTGTCATCTTTCTTTACCTCATTTCCTTGATTCCAAATGATAACTGGATTTTGTGTCTATATCACCACTTTAGCTAGAAGATATGTGGTGAAATGTATATAAACTATCCTTGCTTCTAAACACAGATAGTAAGTTATACTGCATATGGTTATCAATAATCAAAACAAGTAACATGATTGATAATATGAGTAAACGAAAATTGATATTAAGGCACTAATTTAGATACTACCTTTCTGCGTAGTTTAAAAAAAATTATACTCTCCAATGAAACATATTTTATTGCATATAATATACAAAAGGATTGGGCACACGTTATCCAAGTTACAAATATCATGGTTAAAAATAACAATTTAAAAAATATATCGGCGACTAAAACTATTATTAGAATATAATCATTCTTAACTAAGTACATACATACAAAAGCAAGTAATAAAACAAAATGAAAGTGAAAGAGGAGATAAAAACAAACAAAACAGACGTAATTTATCTTCAGCTCCACTATATTCATGAATACGTAGTAGACCGATTTTTCACAGCTATTATTGATTTAATCAGATAACGTTGTTGTTTCTTTTTTTTTTTTTTCTTTTTTTTTTTTTTAAATATATATTTTTCAATTAATTTATTAATTTATTTATTTTTATTAATGTTGTTGTTTTGTTGGTTATTTGTGTGTTTTTTCAAATCGTTTTGTTTGTTTAATGTATTTCTGAATAAAATTAAATATTAGTTTGTTAGTGTTAGTGTTATACCATTTAGTACTAACTGCAGATTAACTAGTACATGAATGTTTAGAGTCTAAAGGCCTCGGTGGCGCAGTGTTTAAGTCATCGGACTACAGGCAGGTAGGTACAGGGTTCGCAGCCCGGTACCGGCTCCAACCCAGAGCGAGTTCTTAAGGGCTCAATGGTTAGGTGTAAGGCCACTACACCCTCCTCTCTCTCACTAACCACTAACCAACTAATAACTAACCCACTGTCCTGGACAGACAGCCCAGATAGCTCAGGAATGTGCTCAGGACAGCGTGCTTGAACCTTAATTGGATATAAGCACGAAAATAAGTTGAAATGAAATGAAATGAGAGTCTAAAAGTTGTCTTTGCTGGTTACACAGTTTTACGTTCATAGAAATGAATGGCATAGTAATATCCACAGTTAAAGAGGGATCGGTACCGAGTCCGCATCGGTATATTACTACGTCTACATTTAAAGTACCTCAAGCGTGTCTTTGTCTGGCGTCGAGTACCGCTAAGGTCCTACTGCTTTCTTGTTATGTTTAGTTTGCTACCAATAACGACGTAATTAGTTTGAATGAAAAATAACAGCCTAAAGGCTAACAGGAAGTGATAACTGTTTCATGATGACTTTAAAATCAGTATACAGATATACGTTGTTGTTGTTGTTTGAGGGTTTGTTTGTTTGTTTGTTGTTGTTTTGTTTTTTGTTTGTTTTTTGTAGTTTTTTTGGGTGTGTGTGTGTGTGTGTGTGTGTGTGTGTTTTATTATATTATTTATTTCAATGAGGTGACTAGTTGCATACCCAATATATTTAATTTCAGTTATCTACTAGTAACAGTATAGAAAGTAAAAGTTTATTTTCTTTAACGACACCACTAGAGCACATTGATTTATTAATCATCGGCTAGTGTATGTCAAATATCTTTGTAATTTTGACATACATTCTTTGCGAGGAAACCCGCTATATCTTTCCATTAGTAGCAAGGACTGTTTTATATGCACTATCCCACATACAGGACAGCATACACCACAACCTTTCATATACTAGTCGTCGGCCCACCGACGGGGATCGATTATATACCGACCGCGCATCAAGCGAGCGTCCTGCCCGAGTAACAGTGTTATAGTATACAGTATATATTATAGCGTTCTCAGTAAGGAAGATAGGAAATGTTTTATTTAATGACACACTCAACACATTTTATTTACGGTTATATGGTGTCGGGCATATGGTTAAGGACCACACAAATATTTTGAGATAAAACCCGCTGTCGTCACTTCATGGACTACTATTTTCGATTAGCAGCAAGGTATCTTTTATATGCACCATTCCACAGACAGGATAGTACATACCAAGGCCTTTGTTACACCAGCTGTGGAGCATTGGCTGGAACGAGAAATAGCCCAATGGGCCCACCGATGAGAATTGACCCTAGATCGATCGCGCATCAGGTGAACGCTGTACCACTGAGAAGGAAGGAAGGACATGTTTTATTTAACGACGCACTCAACACATTTTATTTACGGTTATATGGTGTCGGACATATGGTTAAGAAGCACACATATATTGAGAGAGGAAACCCGCTGTAGCCACTTCATAGACTACTATTTTCGATTAGAAACAAGGGATCTTTATATGCACTTTCCCACATACAGGATAGTACATGCACATACCACGGCCTTTGTTACACTAGTTGTGGAGCACTGGCTGGAATGAGAAATAGCCCAAAGGGCCCACTGACGGGAATAGACCTAAGATCGATCACACATCAGGCGAGCGCTGTACCACTGAGAGCTCTACGTCCCGCTCAATAACAGTATTATAGACAGTATATAGCGTTCTCGGTGAATAATATAGTAGTTGTGGAGTCTACACATACTTCTGATAATTGTTAACCGGCCTCGGTGGTGTCGTGTTTAAGCCATCGGATATACGGCTGGTAGGTACTGGGTTCGTAGCCCGATATCGGCTCCCAACCAGAGCGAGTTTTAACGACTCAATGGGTAGGTGTAAGACCACTACATCCTTCTTTCTCACTAACTACTAACCACTAACCCACTGTACTGGACAGACGGCCCAGATAGCTTATGTGTGTGCCCAGGGCAGCGTGCTTGAACCTGAATTGGATATAAATAAAAATAAGTTGAAATGAAATAAGTGTTAGTCATTGTGCGCACGCGACTGACGTCAGAGAGTTCAAAACGTGACATACTTCAAATTATCAATGAAAACAAGAACATGTTAAACAGAACAACATGAGTTTGTTTTAAGACATTTCTGACTAATATAGTATTTTTAGCAAGTAAAATCATATTACATTTTCTTGTCTAGAATTAGCAATGTTTGTATATATTCTGTTTGTTTCAGACCGTCCGAATGTTTGTAGTATCCCTGAGTTTTACTATCAAAACACATTTGAACAAAGTAGGGCACATTGACAAATCAATCATCGGCTACTGGGTGTCAATTGTTGACGCGTCGCGTTAGAGTAAACCCGCTATATTTTTTCATTAGCAATAAGGGATCTTTTATATGCACCATCCTACAGACAGGATAGTACATACCACGGCCTTTGTTACACCAGCTGTGGAGCACTTGCTGAAACTAGAAATAGCCCAATGTGCCCACCGACGAGAATCGATCCTAGATCGATCGCGCATCAGGCGAGTGGTAGACCACTGAGTTACGTCCCTCCCAGTAACAGTATTATAGACAGTATATAGCGTTATCAGTGAATAATATAGTAGTTGTGGAGTCTACACATACTTCTGATAATTGTTAACCGGCCTCGGTGGTGTTGTGGTTAAGGCATCGGACATAAGGCTGGTAGGAACTGGGTTACACTTAATCACAGACAGGAGAGCACATACCATGGCCTTTGATATACTAGATGGGAGTGGAGAAAAACAACAATCAAAGAATGGGTCCAGTGAGGTGATTTCATCCTACTGCGAAAGCACATCAGGCCTAAGTTCAGCCAGCAAACGTTTCGCGAACATTCGCGAACTATTTGATTGGTTCCCAACTAGTCCCGGACCAGTTCACTGGCTATCCAGAGAACGGGCCCGGGATGGACATGCTTGAAACCCTAGTGGTATATAAGCATGTAAATAAATATTGGAATGGAATGGTTCCCAACGTGGCCATTTGGTTACCGTAAACCAGTCAGGCGGACGTTTTTCCGCTTGGTCTGGCTGAACGCAGCTCAGGCGAGCGCGCTACCGATTGAGCTAGATCCGAGCCCAACAAAAGAGTATGGTCAGGTCAGGTCAGGGCATAGGGTTTAACGTGCACATTCAGAACACACTGTTCTAGCGCACGCCTTAAAGAGAGTATGCAATTTTAGTCGTTAAATAGAGAATAATACATGAGTGGCCGTTAGATACCACTTATCTCACAACGAGTTGTTTTAAAATGTATCTAACGAGCGAAAGGGAGTTTGATACGTTTTTAAACAACGAGTTGTGAGATAAATGGTATCTAACGGACACGAATGTATTATTCTATTTCTTACATATCCTCAAAAACCAGGTTTTAAACAAATTTTAACATCTTTTTCGACTAAAAGTTATTTACAGCCGTTGCACTTGTAGCTGACTTGCGCGTCACAGACACATGATTGTCAGGTTAGCTACACGTAATAGGGTAATCGATTTCCATCGCGCTGGTTTTTTATTGGACATATGGCATTGGTGACCTGGTCAGTCGTATGTCTTCAAATTGTTAACACACGTACATGTGTTACTAGTAACAAGTATGTGTAATCATAAATAACACATGATGTTATCACCAACGGGTGTGTAAGAAAAAGGCTTTGTAATGCTAGGCACAGTCTACCCATTGCCAGTACAACTCGACGGTTGCGTTGTAAATTTTCCAAATCCCGACTTACGACGGGTCTGCTCAACTAATGTGTTTTACGACGAGAATCGAGTCGTAAGAGAGTTCAGCCTAGCAACTGGACAGTCGTAGAAGTTGGTCAACTTTCTGCTAGCAGATGGTATTCTAAGCCTAGCATTAGTTGGAAACATATTTTAGTGGCTGCAAACACAGGACCGGTCTTATAAAGCACAAACGTGTTTACTCAGGACTGTTTAAATTTTTATTCTAATATATAGCTAGTATATTAAAAATAGTATATAATATATCAATAATTATGCTTATTTAACATTAAAATGCTGCAATTTTACTTCTTTGTTTACATGTAATTTCACAGGCCCGTGGGAATTATGTGTAAAGTGGGGGTCTAGGCACACGCTGTAGTAGGGGTTGGGGGGGGGGGGGAGTTACAAATTAAATGTTTTTGGCATTGATTTAGGCTTTATGTTCTTATGGACCTGTTTCAAAATAACCTAATTATATGAAAGTTGAGATTTTATTCTATTTCATTTCATTTCATTTTTTGTTTTGTTGAAATATTCCACAAACCCTCTCATCCATTATATTGTATTTATAACGATATACCCTCCGCCAAGCACAGTTTCAAAAGATGGATCGTGTTGTCCGGGACATAAATGCAGTTGGAAGACAGCATCCGGAAAGCCAAAATGGCGGCTGCCATAGCTTGTTCAGTTATAGAAGAAAAATAAACACACACAAACACACACACACATACACACAAATAGTTTCCTAAACTCGTGTTGTATTCACAATTGTATATAGTCTGTCCACCTACGCAAAGCTCACTGACTTGGCTTTATAACTGAAATCACTTGGACTAGTCTCGTCGTAATCATACTGGGATAGGTTGAGATCAATGTGGAAATAACGAGACACTTTGTTAGTACTGAAACCTGCTCTAGCTTGACACAGCTGTTAGGCAAACACCTGTCTCGAAAAGTACACGTTCGCTTTGAACACCGTATTCAGATGAAAAAATATAAACGCAAAAACAGTTTTAATAAACACAAGTAATATTTCTAAAACGATCTGTCGCCACGGGGTTTTTTTTTCTGTTTGTTAGTTTTTATTGTTGTTTTTTTGTCTTTTGCTTTTTTTTTGTTTTTGTTTTGTTTTGTTTTGTTTTGTTTTTGTCTCTTTTTTTTGTGGGTTTTTTTTTTCTTCTTCTTTTTTTTTTTGGGGGGGGGGTGTTATTGGGGGCGTGGATTTGGTTTGGTTGGTTGTAAAGCTACTACATCGAGTTCTCTCTGACTAAGTACAAAATTAACCACTGGCTTTAAAGTAGCATAGTTTCCCAACACAGACGCCAAGAACAATAACAATAGCATCAGTTTTAGATATTGTTAACTACAGTCAGAACTTTCCAAAAGAAAACTGTTCAGTGTTTTATAAAAGCATGTATGTGTTACTGGTTTTTAACAAAACATGTGCTTAAAAAAAAAAAAAATTAATTAACAAAAGAAATGGAGTACTCAACAACCGGTGTACACATATAACATTTTTGGAACACGAATATAACAATTCAGATATCTTGCAACATTTTTTATAAGTTGAGCAAATGAATGGTTACAATGATAAAATTTTATGTTAAAAAATATAAGACATACTCATAGTTTAAATAAATATAAAAATAGACTCCCAGAAACATTTTTTATGTTAAAATGTATAAAGATCAAGTATCTGTGATTATACTTATATTGCCAGCATACGCCGTGACATTCGTATGACTTCAAGAACCAGACAGCAGTACAGCTAAAAAAAAATTAAATGAAGTTTTCTTTTAAAATAATAGGGAAAAAAACTACGTTTTTAATATATCAAGTTCAATCTTTATTTCTTTTTTAATATCATCTTTACGAACATTTCTATGAATGAAACAGACATTTGTTTACTTTCCCCACGCAAAAGTCCACGATGTCAGAAATCTTCAAAATGAAATGTATGTACTATTGCGTACAATCGACGCATCGACCAAAACGACGAACCAAACGGTACATGTACGTCTTGTTCCTGCATAAAAAGCGATAACATTGATTTGCATGTCTTCTAGTTGCACACCATAACCTTTTGTGGCTGTTTTATGTCATTCAAATACACTGCTGGTATAACAAAGGCCGTGTTTTGTAGTATCCTGTCAGTGGGATGGTGCATATAAAACATTCCTTACTTCTAATCGAAAAGAGTAGCCCACTTGATTTGTAACTGTATAATAAAACTATACAATTAAAATCCAGCGTCCCGTTTTACGAAGCGATCTTAGCACTAACATCACCTTATGCACTTAAGGTGATCTTAGCGCTAAGATCGCTACAACGGGGCCATGCTCAATATTTTGAGGTGTTGCGAAAAACGTTTGGGAAACTATATGTAGGACAGACTATCAAACAGATAGTCAGACAGACAGACGGACGGCCGGATGGCCGGACAGACAGACAGACAGACATACGGACGGACGGACGGACGGACGGACGGATGGACGAAGGCAGAAGCTATAGGCTTAATTCCATATTGTGGGACCGGTAGGGGATTAATAAGAAACTAACTTTTAGTATCAAATACTATATATAACTAGTATTGTAAGGTGACCAAGTACCTTTAAAGCCACCATGTCGGAAATCACTTTGTTTCTGAAACAATTTTGTTTTGTACCCGTGCCGCCCACCTACATACTGGATATAGAAAATCCCAGTTATACAACATATAGTTCACATACAAACGAGGTGATCTGGTGTCCGAACAAATGCGGGGCACTAATAAAAACCTACATCTGTACAGCGGAAATAGCCAAACATCCGCCCTATGTTTGAGCTCTTTTATTTGGAATTTGGACAGTTATATAACGTGAATGTGTCATTTAGAGAGACACGTAACATAAAACAGACCCGATGAAAGCATGGGGTAGGATAGCTCGACGGTCTTCTCGTATTTGATTACAGTACAGACAGACAAACGGATAATTTATTAACGTCTCACCTAATGTACATCACACATTAACAAAATAAAACAAACATAAAAATACATAAGCCATTTCTTACAGAATTATCAGAGAAAGTAAAGTTAACAAATATGTACAGTTTAAAATAATAATAATAATGTAGGGCATTGGCATAATCGGTGTCTTGGGGGTGGGGGGTCATGGGAGCCATTGCCCTCTCAGTCACAACTGTTTTCCCCTCACTACCTTTTATTTTCACGTCGCCTCGTAAACAGTGCGATTTGCCCCCTAAAGTGTGGCACCCCCAATATAAAATTCTGGCTATGCTAGTAATGTAGAACTAGATCGTAGGTTACTTTGTATTTTAAACGGGGCGGGACGTAACCCACTGGTAAAGCGTTCGCGTAATGCGCGGTCGGTCTAGGATCGATGCCCGTCGGTGGAACCATTGGGCTATTTCTCGTTCCAGCCAGTGCTCCACAACTGGTGTAACAAAGGCCGTGGTATGTACTGTCCTGTCTGTGGTATAGTGCATATAAAAGATCCCTTGCTGCTAATCGAAAAGAGTAGCCCATGAAGTGGCGACAGCGGGTTTCCTCTCTCAATATATACGCCATATAACCGTAAATAAAATGTGTTGAGTGCGTCGTTAAATAAAACATTTCCTTCCTTGTATTTAAAACTGTCAGTTTCAAAATTTCCAATATTCAAACAGTTGCCAAGCATAGACGTACGGGCTCCCATTTTTGTAAGAGGGAAGACTGAATTTTGCCCCATTTAAATAAATCCCCGAATCTGGATAACAACGTTTAATCATATTAGCATTACAGTTATTATCATCAAACAGCTAGGGCTTATACAGGATTCACTGCGCATATTTACATGGATTACAACTGATATTGAGGGTAGAATTATGAAAAGGTTTGAGGCCAGCTCATTGTATCCGAATATTTTCATTATGTTTGCCCGAATACGAAGATTTTCTCCATTACTGGTGTTTGTGTTGGGTGGGTGGAGTGGGGTGGTGTGCATTTTATCCCCTGACCCCCATCACGTATCCTTATGTCGTCAAGTATTGTGCCTAAAATATGTTTAGTGCTTTAGAGCAAGATCGTACTTTCCAATATCAAAGAGCCGCAAAGTAATGTGTCTAAAATACGCCACGTTTCCGAAATCTGATACCGTAAAACTTCAGTCAAATAGTTTTCAAGTTCATTAAAAATTGTTAGTGACTAGTAAAAACGGATCCCAGTCGAGGCATGGGATTTTTAATCCAGATACCGACTCCAAACCCTGGGTGAGTGCTCTGCAAGGCTCAGTGGGTAGGTGTAAACCACTTGCACCGACCAGTGATCCATAATTGGTTCAACAAAGGCCATGGTTTGTGCTATCCTGCCTGTGGGAAGTTCAAATAAAAGATCCCTTGCTGCTAATCGGAAGAGGAGCCCATGTAGTGGCGACAGCGGGTTTCCTCTCAAAATCTGTGTGGTCCTTAACCATATGTCTGACGCCATATAACCGTAAATAAAATGTGTTGAGTGCGTCGTTAAATAAAACATTTCTTTCTTTAGTCACTAACATATAAGTTAATGAGTTAACGCGAACATAGGCGTAGGAGTCAGGCAATTGTTTGCCAAATTAAACGAATATGCCCGAATCTGGATAACAAAGTTTATTGATATTTCCATTGCTGCCAAATAGCTATATAGCCACGATAAAGAGGGGGGTAGTGGTTTTGCGTTTCTCACTAGCCCGAACTTAAAAACCACTAGCCACGGGCGTCGGGCTAGCGGATTTGTCTAACTCTGGTATAGGGTTCCAGAGGTAAGACTACGCATTTTTACATGGATGACAATTAATAGCATGATGAGTTGAATGATGAAATATATATCTGTGAAAAGTTATCGGGCATAAGCGTGTGAGACGGGGGCTCAGGGAGGACAACTGGCCCCCTAGTGCTGGAGCAAATTTTCAAATTCGGTATTTCCATCATTCTAACCGAAAAATTAGTTGTAATCCATGTAAAAATGCGTAGCGATTCGTTTGCAACCCTGTATAGCTGCTTGGTAGTTATGCCAATATATATCATTAAAAAAATGTTGTTATTCAGATTCGGGCGAGCGCTCGCCTGAGGTGGTTATGTCGCAGGATCTAACAACCTCGGTGGATCCATTCAACTGATAGGGGTTTTTTCCTCGTTCCAATCAGTGCACCACAACTGATCACAGGCGTTCCTGTCTGTTGGAAAGTGCATATAAAAGATCTCTTGCTGCATTAAGAAAAAAGTAGCGGGTTTCCTCTGATGACTACGAGTCAGAATGACCAAATGTTTGACATCCAATAGCCGATGATTAATTAATCAATGTGTTCTAGTGGTGTCGTTAAACAAAACAAACTTCTTTCTTCAGATTCGGGCATTTTATTATAATTCGGGAAAAAATCAGCCTGCTCCCGTGTGCCCGAAAATCTCTTTCGTTTTTGCCCGAATGGGATTTGCTCGAAATTTTAAAATCAAGTACTTACTAGCCTATTCCTCACATAAACCGGATATACTTATAGGTGTGTTTGATAGATTGTGTTTTTTATGCAACACTAACGACATCGGAGATGAATTCCATTATATTTTACATGCCCATATTTTAACCAATTCAGACTTCAATATATACCGAAATATTATCGATCCAAACCAAACACATATAAATTTCACGAATTATTTAATTGTAAAAAAACTGGTGTCCTCCGAAAACTTGCAATATTTTGTAAACATATTATGAATACTTTCAAGCCCTTCGGCTCATAGCTTTATTGTATTATTATTGTGTATGCAAACCCAAACCAATTATTTATAATTATATTCCCATGTTCGTTTTATGTAGATATACTTATGTGAATAGTTTTACTCTGTCATCTTGTTAAAAAGTGTGAATTGTTGTATTATATATTGTTCCTCATATGCCGTGGATTACGGCCTGAGAGAAATAAATGTTCAGTTCAGTTCAGTTCAGTAAGTCTGTACGCGTCTGCGTGCGTATGTATCTATGTCCTTGTGCGTGTACGTGTGTTAATTAAAAGGAAAATGAATAGTCCTTCCTTATGCATACACCCATGGATAATATTTTTTGTGGGTGCTTAATGCACATAACTTTGTTTTTAAATTTTTGTTAAGTATAGAAAGTTTTCAGTATCAATTGTTTGGATATATTTTTAATATATAGGGTTTGTTTATTTTTTTCTTCTTCTTTAAAAAATAAGTTTCGTTCGTTTCCCTTGGCCTTTCTCACTGTCTTCACGGGTCATCAATTACAACTGTCCTTCTCTATTAAACAAAGACAACTGGGGTCATTACAGCCTCTTGAATCTGACATACATGACAAAACATGTCAACGATTGTTGTCAACACTGCCCCGTCGACCGGAAACAGACGGCATCCAATTGTTTTATGGTAGGTAATATGACCAATGCAGTTTCCTAACCGTGTCGCGTACGAAGTTGACAATTTCCGGAAGTAAATGCCATGCTTTCTCCCACAGAATCGTTGTCTAGGTTGTTTCCGCCCACACGCTAAGCACACCCCATAACTCTTCCCCCAGCCCACTCGCCTGGAAAGCATTGTGTACATAATAGAACACACAAATAAATACACATCGGGAGGTCCAGAGGGGGTCACATGAGTTCTATGACACACACACACCCCCACCCCCCGTTCGACTGAAGTGTATTTTTAACGACTTGGTTTTTTTTTTTAAATCATCATCCACTATATAGGTCTACAACACCGAATTGCCCTGAAAACGCGTCTCTCAGCATCTTTATTTCAAACATTTCCCAGGAGCATCACCTCCTCCGAACTCCCCTACAGATCTCACTTCCTTGTGGAACACCGTTCATTTATATTCGGCACTAATCAAATTGTCATTTTTTATATTTTGTTTACCCCCCTTACACAATCCTGGATCCGCCCCTGATGAATGTACTAGAAACTCATTCATACAGCAGAATGATACATGTATGTATTATAATACTAGTTACTGCCTTTACGATTTTGAATGCGATAACTGTTTTGTATTAGATTTAGTGTATTTGTTGTGACTACGTGGCCAGTGTAAATAAATAACGGTTACTGTTATACATGTGTAAACATTGCTATGCATGTGTATACATGTATAGCTGATAAACTCAGAATCGAAGTAAATATTTAATGTCTCGGTTAGCAGGTGCTGATATTTAGGATTAAGAAAAGAAAAACAATAGTTTCTTAACTACGGCTAATTGGAGAGAGAGAGAGAGAGAGAGAGAGAGAGAGAGAGAGAGAGAGAGAGAGAGAGAGAGAGAGAGAGAGAGAGAGAGAGAGAGAGAGAGAGAGAGAGAGAGACGACAGAACGAGAGGGAGAGAGAAAGGAAGAAATGTTATTTAACAACGCGCACAACTCAACGCACCTTTTAGGGGGGAAGGTCCGGGGGAGGGGGCTGTTAGACTCGGTACCTTGTGTTTAGATCCTGTTGTTTTGTGGGGAACTTTATCCGATCAACAGTGTCCTATTTCAGTCAGCGCATATGTCCCGCCCCTCCCATTGTTTGTGGGTTTACTCCTACCTCTTCACCACCCAGTATACAGATGCATCTCCCACGCAGACCTTTAAAATAGCAACTATAGATCTCAAAACAGTTTCAGTTTCGTTTGGATACAAGCGATATCCTCAATAAAAAGGTACTAACAAAAAAATAGTTACTAAAAAAAGTAGTGTCAGAAATAGAATTAAAATTATTTTTGTAAATTAATTCTTTTATATTAAACTGACAATTAAATATTTTGTAAATATCTATTTAATGATACTCTACCTATTTTAGCATTTACTTGTTTGGGCTCTCATTGATGTACAAGGTGGTGCTTACTCTTGAAATTGAAATAAAAATGTCAGTAAACAGGAGATTTGTGACCTTTATTGGAAAAGACTATAACACATTTTAATGATATGTGTCAATTTCATTTACCTTAAACAAACTTTTAATTTAAAACTGCAAGTTAACTGATTATTTTGAATTGCAGCATAAATTATTAATTATGACCAGCATATTTAGTGAATATAAATTCAATATAAGTACATTATAAATTTACACAATCTTGCAACCATTTAAAGGTGCTATATTAGAAATTATATGTGAGCATCTGTTTGTGATAAAAATTCTCCTATAAAAATGTATTTTCTACTAGTAAATAAATTATTTCCTATAATCATTTATGGGCATACAGTTATTAAAGGTGTAGTCTTTAAATGTTAAAGCAAAATTTAATAAAAACATAATTTGCAATAGCTGTCATTATGCAACTTTGAGATAGCACCTTTAATACCGGTATAATAGATCACAAACTTAGAATGGTTCTTGACAGTTTTGCTCAAAAGTTACTTATAAATGTCTACACATATTTTGTTTTGCAGAGGGATAGGGGTAAACCGTCATCAGAAACAGTCCTTCACATATTGTCACAGCAATGAAATTGACAATGCATGTTGACCACAATTTTTTATAGTCTGTTCCAATAAAGTGCACAAATCACCTGTTTACTAACATCTTTCTTTTAATTTCAAGAGTAAATACCACCTTGTACATCAATGAGAGCCAAAACAAGTAAGTGCTAAATTAGGTAGACTATCATTAAATAGATATTTACAAAATATTTACTTGGCCCACCGACGGGGATCGATCCCAAACCGACCGCGTATCAAGCGGGCACTTTACCACTGGGCTATGACCCGTCCCGTGCACATAAAAGATCCCCTGCGACTAAAGGAAACAAATGTAGCATGTTTTCTCTCTAAATCTAAATGTCAGAATTAGGCCCCGACGAGTCCAAAATATTGGACTCGAGTACTCGAGGTACAAACTCAACCCGGATCCGAGTACCTGACACTTATACTAGATTAAAGTAAAATAGCACAATGCATCTTAATTCTAGTGCTGAACATGGATGCCAAATCATGCCATTGTATTGCATTCTACATTCGACTTTTGTTTCCCCTCCATGTCTCATATCCCTGTAATATAGGCTAAATGGTGGCAAGCATATGGCAAAATGACGTAAAAATTATCAGAATTACCAAATGTTTGCCATCCAATAGCCGATGATTAAAAATAAAATTGCTCTAGTTGTGTCGTTAAACAAAACACACTTTTTAACTTTATTTTTATGAACTAGTCCTGCTTATATTCTATGAAAGTTCAAGCACGCCGTCCTGGGCACTGAATTAAATTATTTTCCCCATAGCACTTTAGGTGAGCGCTCTACACCCCACTCCAAGTATGGACCAGAAAATGCGCTTTTGCTGGGTATTAGCTACTCTAAAAATATGTAAGGTGTTTTGCGTTCACCTAAGGTGCGTAAGACGTAGGATCGAACTCCCTCGGTGGACACGTCCTCGGACTGCCCCCCCCCCCCCCACATCCTAACAAGTACCCCACAACTGGTATATCAAAGGCCGTGGTACGAGATACCCTGTCTGTGGGAAAGTGCATATATAATTTAAGATCATTTACTGCTAATAGAAAAATGTAGTGGTGTTCCTCTAAGACTATAATATGTTAGAATTACCAAATGTTTCACATCCGATACTTAAGGATTAATAAATTAATGTGTTCTAGTAGTGTCGTTAAACAAAACAAACTTTTAACTTTTAGTGTCATATACCACGACACGGTCTTTTATGATTTCATCAGTCTCATCCCCCACCCCACCCCCATTTTAAAGTAATACACCTTAAATTTCACATTTATATTTTCTTTTCTAACATACAAAATAATTTGTGTATGTGGAAATTACAAATAAGATTTGCAGACATCGACAGTGTTTTCTTTTGTTGCATAAATACATACACTAAAAAAACAAAAACATTCCACAGCAGTCAAGTGATGACTAATACACTGAACAAAATTACGACACCGTTTTTTAGAGACACGTGACACTTTGTTTACTTCAAATGCCATTCCGCATACCGTCGGACCATGTGCAAGACACGATCACAAGCCTTGGTTTGATAATGATGTTAAAAAATGTTACTATGATTATATAAATGCTCTAAAATGTTTTAACAAGGAAAAATCGACCGACAATCATAAAAGTTTACGAGATAAAAAAAATTTTAATAAATTATTGGAACGGAAATGACACAGGAAATATATTAGTACTGAGGGAAGTATGTTGGATCAACTAAAACGAAATAATCCAAGGCAATTTTATGCTAAATTTTCTCAACGTAGAAATCATAACAGCCTTTTACCTTTGAATACTTTTTATGAACATTTTAAATCATTAGCTTTTAGTGGTGACATAGAAGGCCCAGATGTTATAAATATTGACTCTTTTGACAACATTGATCAACCTGTGTTTGAAGAACTGGACAAAGATATCACTATCACGGAAATTGAAAACGCTATAGGCAAATTGAAACGATCTAAAGCACATGGTCCTGATTTTCTTATTAACGAATATTTTATCGAATACAAACTTATTTTCTCCCTATATTACATAAGGTGTTAATTGTATTTTAGCTACTGGTTATTTTCCTAAAGGATGGTCTTCAGCCGTAATTGTCCCTATCCTTAAGAAAGGTGACATATCTGATCCTAACAATTATCGTGCTATTAGTTTAGTTAGTAACCTAGGTAAATTATTTACTCCTATTTTAAATGAAAGACTGCTTTCATGGTCTTCGGCTGATGATATTATTATCTCTGATGCACAATTCGGATTCCAGCCAAGAAGAGGAACCGTTGATGCCATATTCTCAATCATTGCTATTATTACAAAAACTTTGTCTTCGAAAAAGAGATTATATTGTGCATTTGTTGATTTTAAAAAGGCTTTTGACTCTACTGATCGTCAAAAATTACTTCATAAACTCATTAAGGCTGGTGTCAAAGGAAAACTTTTAACTGTTATTTATTCACTGTATCTCAATCTGCGTAGTTGTATAAACGTTAATGGCTATATATCAGATTATTTTGTCAACAATTTGGGTTTAATGCAAGGCGAAGTGTTATCACCTATTTTATTTTCCTTGTTTATTAATGATTTAGAAGTTACCTTTATAGAAAAGGGTTGTTTACCATATGAATGTAAAGATATTATTCTATTTTTATTGTTGTATGCAGATGACTTGGTGATATTTTCTGAGTCTGTTGATGGTTTACAGCAAATGTTGGACTGCTTATATGAATATTCAAACCAATGGGGTATGGATGTTAACTTAGAAAAGTCAAAAGTAATGATTTTTAGAAATGATGGAAAAATTAAAAATGGGGAAAAGTGGTTTTATAACCATAAAGTTTTAGAAATAGTTGATAAATTCCCCTATTTGGGTTTCATTTTGCATTACAATAACAAGTTCACAGTTGCTGAAAAACATCTAGCAGATCAAGGAAAAAAAGCAACGTTTGGATTGTGTTCCAATACAAAATACTTAAATATTGAAACTTTGATATCATTGTTCTACTGTTATATCACTACTATTATCTGTTATGCCTCTGAAGTTTGGGGTTTCCACAAAGGGAACACAATAGAAAAGCTTCACCTTAATTTTTGTAAAAGATTACTAGGTGTAAAACGATCCACTAATAATTCCCTGATATATGCTGAACTGGGTCGTGTACCATTACGAGTCAATAGAATATTCAGTATGATAAAGTGTTGGTACAAAATTTTAAATACTGATAATTGCATTATTAAAAACTGTTACTTACATCTATATGATTGTGTTGAGGTTCAAAATGAACAAATTGGGCTTATTATGTCAAATATGAACTGACTAGGTTAGGTTTTGGAGAGTTATGGCTAAATCAACATATTGATTCTAAACACTTACCTGTCATTAAGCAAAGACTGCTAGATCAAGCACAACAGGTAATTAGAGGTCAGATCCATAGCTCTCCAAAATGTTTTTATTATAGATATTTCAATGATGGTAACATATATGGTTTGCAATACTACCTTAGTAAATACCTTCCTGTACATTTTAGAAAATATATTACTAAATACCGCCTATCAGCCCATAGTCTAGCCATTGAAACTGGCAGATATCACAATATTGATAAATCAGAAAGAAAATGTTTTAAATGTGCTGATGAAATTGAAGATGAATATCATTTTATATTGGTTTGTCCATTATAACAATTTAAGAATTTCACTTATTAAGCCATATTATTGGAAAAAGCCTTCTGTCTTTAAATTTATTCAGCTGCTTACTGTACATAATATTAAGCAAATGTGCAATTTAGGTAAATATTTATATCTTGCTGCAAATTTGAGAAATAGCTGTATTTAATAGGGTTTTTTTTATGCACTCTCCGCAGCTCGTATAATATAATTATATAAATTTATGTACATCACCACTGTTTACCTGCATGTATATATCATTGTTCTGTACTGATGAGCTTTCAGCTCAAAGTCAATAAAGAAATTGAAAATTGAAAAATTGAGTGTTCTAGGGTTTAAAAAATCAAACCAATTTGTTTTCAGCAAAGCATTTGACAATTAAAAAGGAAAAGAGACAAAGATAACGAGAGAGATAGAGAGACAGCGTTAGAGAGGGGGAGAGAGACGGAGGGTTTAAAAAATCAAACCAATTTGTTTTCAGCAAAACATTTGACAATTAAAAATCTCCCAATACTGATGGAGGTAAAGAGACAAAGATAACGAGAGAGATAGAGAGACAGAGTCAGAGAGGGGGAGAGAGACGGAGGGTTTAAAAAATCAAACCAATTTGTTTTCAGCAAAGCATTTGACAATTAAAAACCTCCCAATACTGATGGGGGAAAAGAGATAAAGATAACGAGAGCGATAGAGAGACAGAGTTAGAGAGGGGAGAGAGACGGAGAGCGGGGAGAGAGAGAGGGGAGAGAGACGGAGAGCGGGGAGAGAGAGGGAGAGAGAGAGACAGAGTTAAAAAGGGGAGAGAGGCGGAGAGCGAATAGAGGAGAGAGAGAGAGAGAGAGAGAAAAGAGAGAGAGAGAGAAGGAGAGATAGAGAGAGAGTTAAGGGGAAAGGTGGAGGAGGGGAGAGAGACGGAGAGAGGGGAGAGAGAGGGGATGGGACATTGTACAAGCTTTCTTATAGAGACAGGAGAGTACATATACAGAACGGCAGGCCTAAACCTATTTCTGTTTCTAAAATAAAATAAATAATGCTTTGTTATTTTTAGCAATTCTTTATTTACTCTCCTCTCCGAGAGAGAGAGAGAGAGAGAGAGAGAGAGAGAGAGAGAGAGAGAGAGAGAGAGAGAGAGAGAGAGAGAGAGAGAGAGAGAGAGAGAGAGAGAGAGAGAGAGAAATGTTATTTAACAACGCACAACTCAACGCACTTTTTGGGGGGGTGGGGGGAGGGGGTGGGGAGGGTTGGGCTGTTAGACTCGGCAACTTGCGTCTAGATCATGTTTTGTGGGGAACTGCATTCGATCAATAGTGTCCCTTGTGTTTACTTAGTACTTGTACTATTTCAGTCAGCGCATATGTGTCGCCCCTCCCATTGTGAGTTTACTCCGACCTCTTCACCAAACCCAGTATACAGATGCATCTGCCCACGCAGACCTTGAAAATAGTAACTATAGATCTAAAAACAGTTTCAGTTTCGTTTGGATACAAGCGATATCCTCAATAAAAAGGTACTAACAAAATAGTTACTAGTTTATTGACTGGCTAAATCAAAACAGCTGATATGACAATGGAATCCGATTCAATTTACGGCTATGATGCAACCCGGTGTTGCAGTCGTAGACGCTAGGCATTTACATAATATGATATCCCTTAGCGTTAGACTTCGAGTTATTTATTTATTTATTTATTTATTTTTGTGCATTATTAAAATTATTTTACCAAATGTTATTACGGGTCGTGTAAGTGTTGTTTGCTGTCACTGTAATAAGTTTAAAGTTAAAGTTTGTTTAAGATTAACAAATCATTTTTGACAATTAAAATCACATACTGAATGTATTTTTCTTTTTAAAATAATATTCTCAGTATCTGTATAAACAAGATTTTTGTTTTAGTCTTAATGTTTGTAATTTTAGTCCCAGTAATTTCGTACGTATGAAAACGAAAAATGATATATTACGAAAGAAATCAACAATAACTGCTACAAGCATTAGGACACGACCGCCAAAACATTGGATATGCAGACACTGGTATTCTAAACAAGAATATGTAATTAAAATCAGGGCCGGATTTAGACCTTGGGGGGGGGGGGGGGGGAGCTCGGGGCACTTCAGGTTCGGGGGCCCCTCATCATAGAAATTAAATTACATGACAAATAAAAAAAGAAGAACTAATTTTATAATTATTACATTTTTTATAAAGGAAGTCCTTAGTCGGTCGGGGGGATCTGGCAGGGGGGGGGGGAGGCGGGGCAATTGCCCATTTGCCCCCTTATAAATCCGGCACTGATTAAAATACAAAACAGTAGTCGCCAAAAAGGCTCTGTTAGTCAGAAACATCGTACAATGGCTGCAATCCTCGAAAGACCACCCATCATCCGTTCATTCTATTTTGTTCTGTACAGATAAAATCCTAGCCTTAGCTAAAGATAATTAATACTTATTGTGGATATTGTAGATTGCAGTTTTGATATTTCCAAATATATTATCATAAACAATATGACCTATATTGTAAATGATTAATTATTAAATAGAAACGATGTAGGCGTTATGGTGTGGAAATACCTATGTCCGGTTTTTAGGATATACGTATATTCTACGAAAAATAATCATTATATCGATCGAAACACCGAAGGAAACCGAAGTAAGTTAAAAATAGGAACACGTCATCTTCTATTATCACTGCATGTATTGTGACTAATAACAGTCTATTTTCTCTGCTGATTAAACCTTCCGACCGAGCGATTGGCAGGGGCGGATCTAGGATTTTATTCGGGGTTTTGATGTGTGTGGGGAACTAATGGGAAGAGGGGCAGTCGCACATGGACCAACACGTGCAACGGGCAACCCAATTATTATTATATTTTTTAAAGCTAGAAAAAAAGAGACACTTTGAATAAATTTAGTGGGGGGATATGTCCCCCTGCCCGCACCCCACCCCCACCCCCGGATCCACCTCTGATTTGTTGTAATTATGTCTAGCATACAATCAGTTTGACGATTAAGAGGATGTAGTAAGTCGAGGTTTATTTTGATGAACTATTCCTGCTTATATCCTATGAAAGTTCAAGCACGCCTTCCTGGGCACTAAATTCAATCCTTTGGCTCATAGCACTTTAGGTAAGCGCTTTACACCCCACTCCAAGTATGGAACAGAAAATGCGCTTTCGCTGAACGCTAATGCTACTCTAAATACCGATTGGGCGGGACGTAGCCCAGTGGTGGAGTGTTCTCCTGATGCGCCGTCGGTCTAGGATCGATGATCGTCGATGGGCCCATAAGGATTATTTCTCGTTCCAGCCAGTGCACCACGACTGGCATATCAAAGGCCGTGGTATTTGATGTTCTGCCTCTGAGATGGTGCATATAAAAGATCCCCTGCGACTAATGGAAAACATTTAGCATTTTTTCTCTCTAAGTCTATGTCAGAATTAGGCCCCATACGAATCCAAAATATTGGACTCGAGTACTCGAGGTACAAACTCAACCCGAACCCGAGTACCTGACACTTATACTAGATTATAATTAATGAGACCAAGGAATAAAGTAAAATAGCACTATGCATCTTAATTCCAGCGCTGAACATGGATGCCAAATCATACCATTGTATTGCATACCACATTCGACTTTTGTTTTTCCTCTATGTCTCATAGCCTTATAGTATAGGCTAAATGGTGGCAATCATATGGCAAAATGACGTAATAAATATAATAAAATGAAAGTGCTCTTCCTTGCACGGGTACTAGTCCTGTGAACGGACTCAGTCTTGCTAGACTCGGCCCGTGCGCGAGTACTCGAGTACTCGTGGAAACCCTAGTCAGAATTACCAAATGTTTGCCATCCAATAGCCAATGATTAAATAAAATTGCTCTAGTTGTGTCGTTAAACAAAACAAACTTTTTAACTTATTTTGATGAACTA
>NC_054708.1:10755647-10823147 GCF_016097555.1 Gigantopelta aegis | reverse complement strand
TTTATCCTGCGAAGGTTGGAATGGCGAATGCAGTGAGGCTCTGCCGAGCTGCATTCGCCATTCGTCCTGAGCAGGATAAAGACGATATCTTAAGACAGTAACCAATTATTTCTTTTATCCTGCAATCCTACAGCAATTTTCGGAAAATCATTATTTATTCCAGTTTTGTGTACGCAAATCGAGTATTGTCAACCTAGCAAGGCTTTTGCCGTATGACGTCATACAAGATACATGACGTCATTATTTGTAAGACGCTAGCTACATTCTGTCACATTAATAAAAACGTTTCTAAACTCTAATTCATAAATAAATATACAAGTTCTGTACTGTTATCGCAAACTAAAAGTTATTTGTCTTTACTGTACTCCAACAAGTGATTTAAAGAATATGTTTATTGAAAATCTACTCTGAAATACTCCGAGTCGAGTCGGGCTTATGTCACGTGACCTATATTTTTGATCAGTGACGGAAAATATAGCGATTTATCTAGTCATCATATCTTGCCAATGTATACAGTGATTGCTGGATAAATATATATATGCACCTTTCCAGAAACTGGAGAGCACATACCATTGTCTTTAATATATTCAAGTTGTTTAGTATGCGCATTCAAAGCAAGCATGTCATGGGCGCAAGTTCAGACTACTGCTATAGAGTCTGGGCCCCTCTTTATAAAACTATAGAGTCTAGACTCAAATATCCAATGACGTCTTGTTCCTCCCTCTGTAGTGAAATTAATCAAATAGAGTTATCTCGTATCAAGACTACACCAGTCCATAAACCAAAATGGCGTTCATAACGCTGAAGCGTCGTTTTCTTACTACGGATTTCTGAATCGAATATTTTTTTAAATTGCAAACAAAAATGGTACATTTTTGTTATTTTCAAAACACTTTTACCTTTCGTCTTACGTCAAACCAAACTCAAAATATTTATAAAAAAAACCCATCCATATTTTTGTAGGAGGATGAGACGGACTATAGGTGACCATATTGGTATCGCTCTCTACAAGAAACAAAACAAAAATGCACACCCTTCGTTAACCTGAAAGGGTAGTGATAAGTTATCACCGAACTGCAAGCAATATCCATTTCGTTTACCAATTTACATTCTCTACGACCAGAAGCCATTACCATGGCCTCAGTTTTTCTCTCTTTTTTTACCCTTTAACACTGACAATCCAAAACCAGTCATGAAATACAGCCATCGCTACTTTAGTGACACAATTAAATTGGTTTTATCAGAACTTTTTTCTTCATCCTAGGAGAAAATGCCGGATCACAGAAAGTCGGCCTGTGAAATTATAACAGCCGTACAGCTTTGAGCAAATACGTAGTGGTCTCTCGAGTGCTGGCTGGCTTCCGGCGAACAATGTAATTTTCAAAAAGGATTTTTTTCCCGAAAATGTGAAAGATGGCTGCAGATATACATGAACGCTCACACGAATCTCGTTTAGTAAAGTACAAAGCGATCGTTTGCGTGTAAACCTAACATATGCCGCCTGATGGGAAGTGTCAATTGACTGTGTATTTATTATCAATAACTGTGTGTTTGTGCGGTGTTTCATAGATTTATTAATTAAGTTCATCATCAAGATATTTCATAGCTCTGTCCAGATACCCGACGCAAGACGTGTTTGAACAAGGTTGTACCAAGTTTAAAATAACTGGAATTGCTGTATATGTAAACGACAAAACAATTAACTGTTTCAAAATCAATGGGGGACGTTTAGTTCCAGTACGGGCTCCAACCCAGAGATAGATCACTGCTAGAATCAATGGGGAGGTGTAAGGTCGCATACTCAAAGTTTTACCCACTTCACGGGTGCGATTATGGGTATGTTATCCCAATTATATAGCCCAATAGGATAGGATAGGAAGTCGGAGGGTGGTGGTGATTATGCGGCATGCACTGCAGGTTCCATGGTCCTTGGTGTGGATGATACCGAGATAGCTTGACTGACAGCAAGCGTGGAGGACAGCCCTGTCAAATTGTCCACTACCAAAAGGGAAACACTGTTTCTCGGTTCGTCTCGTTGTCACCATAGATCTATAAATATTTGTGATGCTCCAACAAAAATGGATTTATCTCTTTGATGTTTGTGGCGTCATAAAAAATAAAATAAAACACATATTTCTTTTTCAAAATCGTATCTCTACACATGGTAGAGACAAAAGCAATTTTGAAATATATCATGACTGTTTATATGAATCACTTCTACCTCAAATGATACATCCTTCTTATAAATACTCCAGGCTATTTAATATAATATTTATGGTTTTCATCTCCTAGTAGACAAAAGGAACACTTCTGAACTAATAAGGGACATTTTCCTTATTTTTATGGGAGGGAACTGTCTGCTCGCATACAGCAGATTATGACCCAGTAGAGTTCTTAGCTTGGTAAACACACGCGAACATGTTTTTTTGTGTGTTTAGGCAACATGTAAACAACAACTGATTAAAACAATAGTGTGTTTAATGTATCAAAGAAATTCATGTTTGTAACATTTCTATCAAGAACTATTATGTCACTTTACGCCTACTTAAACTAGGTTATGTCCCTTTACGCCTACTTAAACTAGGTTATGCCCCTTTACGTCTACTAAACTAGGTTATGTCCCTTTACGCCTACTTACACTAGGTTATGTCCATCTAAAAGGTTACTATAAACAATTCTCAGATCATTCCCAGTCTGGAACTTGTCGCCGTCAGACCTGTTTGTTTCGCCCGTGCACACTGCACGTGCTTTCATGTGCTCGATTTGAAAATCCTCCATTTTGTTTTGTTTTTCAACAAAATGGAGTTTTCTACTGGGATGTATAGGTTGGACTATACCAATTCAAATCCCATAGGCGACCATGTTAACGTTTGCGTTTAAAAACACTATATGCAATATATCAACCAAACTGTGACCCATAAATATCAGTACTACAACCCCTACCTCAAAGTATTAACTGCAGAAAATGGTACCTTTCATGGCTCATTTTCGGTATAACCAGATGTTTCTGCAACACCCCTAGTTTCGCACAAAATTTTAGTACTTTTTTTTACAGGTACCCCATACATGTTCCAAGTACAAGGCTACTTGACACGGTGGTACTACATCAAATAAAATTGCATACATTTTTAGCCCAGATCAAACTAATTTTTTTTACAACCAACACACTCACATTTATAACCAATCACAGGACTTGTGGTGTTAACTTCTCTATCAAAAGTTCGGTACACCTCGAACTTCGACCCAGCCGGAAATTAATTGGTATAGTGCAACCTATACTGATAACATACATGTTTCAAAAGGTGGTGAATCATGTGTTTTTATGACAACCAGGATCTGGTGTCTTCTGACATAAACTGACAACCTCACTGAAACTGTTGTTTCTACAGTGCAACCTAATTTAATGTACACCTCACAAAACACATGTATTTTGTACAGTTTTGTACAAATGCAATATGTCATATTTGAATTTTTTTTTTTTTTTTAAATAATACTCCTGAAGATATTTATTGTCAGATGTGTGTGTGTGCTCAGCTATATATGTAGAGACAGCATGGCTATTCAGAGTACCTCAACTCCTTAAACTTATTCCATTGAAACACATGTACTTGACTGACCCCTAGATTATGAAGACCTCAATAGGCACATCAAAGAAATATCAGTATTAAAAAAATACAATGTCTGAGGAAGGAAAAACCAACATGACTGCATCTGTATGAAGTAATGACTTAATGTCCTGCACATCACTGTTGGAAGAAAATCCTGTATGCTGAGTGTGGGCATCTTCAAGTTACCATGTGCGGGAATTTCAAATCCATCAGCTATGCAGATTTTCAAATTGGACCATCAAAACCATTGGCAGCCACCAATATTCCTGACTATATTTTATGTATAAGGTACTGTAGTTGGAGGTTTTAAAAATTTGTTATATCTGGAATTATCATGCAGCTTTCGCATATTTATTTTTGATTCATTACTAAAAAAACCTGTTTTTAAGTGACATAATTACCTGAACATCTATTTTATTGCATTATTTTCTAATCCAGATCAATACAATATGTATATTGGATGTATTCCTACAATCTGTAATCCAGCATATCATTTAGCTATTAGAATGCAAATACAGGCATTGGATAATACAGCATTAACAATAAATAAATCATCAAATTACACCAAGGTAGATAATCAAATCTGGAAAAATTGGTTCCAAATCTAGTATACACTTAAAATACACTTCATGGGAGCAAACTAAGTGATTATTTTTAAAAAAGAGTTGATCTGGAGACTTAAAGATATGTTTAACAAGCTTATTGTTATGTATAAATGAGAACAGAAGGCACAATAGTGACAAAAAATTTAATTATGGCTTTGGTAAAAAAAAATCTTCAAAGTAAAAAAATGTTTCCCCTAAAATACAAATTTGTCTAAAATATGACTTAGCACCCTATAAATATGCCAAAAGGACAATAAAAATCAAGGTCTTTAAAAAGTTAAGCTAACAGAAGTACACACATGAAACATTAACTATGTTTATAGAAGTTAAAGACATTATCCCAATATTGGCACATGTTATTTTTAATATAAAAATAAATTGCTATTAAAATCTAAGTTCAGACTGCCTAGATATATTAACATATTTAAGAGCAGTTGTATATGGCAAGTCAAACACCATGTAAATAAGAACATTCAAATCTGTATAGTATGAATTATAGGCCAAAACCAACTTTTCCTCAGTGCTAATTTTTGTTCAAACTCCATTCAGAGCTATGTACAGTAATTATTGTCAAGGTCAAGGTCATTGTGAACTTGCATGGCCGAGTGACGGCTAATTAATCAAATAGTGTAGTTTAATTTAATTAAATCACAAAAATCATAATCTTTTTTATTATGCACTGAATATGTGCTATAGGTTGGACTATACCAATTCAAATCCCATAGGCGACCATGTTAACGTTTGCGTTTAAAAACACTATATGCAATATATCAACCAAACTGTGACCCATAAATATCAGTACTACAACCCCTACCTCAAAGTATTAACTGCAGAAAATGGTACCTTTCATGGCTCATTTTCGGTATAACCAGATGTTTCTGCAACACCCCTAGTTTCGCACAAAATTTTAGTACTTTTTTTTACAGGTACCCCATACATGTTCCAAGTACAAGGCTACTTGACACGGTGGTACTACATCAAATAAAATTGCATACATTTTTAGCCCAGATCAAACTAATTTTTTTTACAACCAACACACTCACATTTATAACCAATCACAGGACTTGTGGTGTTAACTTCTCTATCAAAAGTTCGGTACACCTCGAACTTCGACCCAGCCGGAAATTAATTGGTATAGTGCAACCTATACGGCCACCGGGACTGATTGAACGCTGGGACGCTTTTCGTTTCAACAGTCTGCATCACCAGGTAGGATTCTTTTTTAGCGAGATTCCTTGTCTCCACGTCACTTCTCAGGCAGACTTATGTCGACTCGTTTTCCCGTGACTCGTATGACGGCCATTCTGCAGAATGTCCGAGCCTGTCCTAGCAGCACTGGAAGATTGACAGCCCCACTCTAAGAAGAAATAGGAAGCGGGCTCGGCCCCTACTACTCTTTTCTAGACTTTACTTTGTTTTACATTGACTTTGTTTTATATTGATAACATTTCGTTTCCTCCGGAGCTGGGCCCGTCCGCACCACTATACCAACCATGACGACTGGACTATATCCTAGTCTGATATTCTCTCGTTCAGACGGATCTGGCTTCTCGTGATCTGTATTTCAGCACAGCACTACACTTTCCACATCTAATGACTGTCACTCAAGAGGTTTTCTTGACGGGATGCAACCCATCTCGTCCCTCAAGCTGTGCACCTTAACGGCCTTAACGAGGCCACACACGTGGACATATAGATCTGATTTATACAGATTTATGTCGAAAATACTTAATTTTTTTTTTAAATAGTCCGATCCTCTCTTCTTTCTCTTATATAATTTTGGACTGTCCTTCTAAAATGCTCCAAATTATATAAATATTCGGGCAAATAGTCAAAAAAATTTTTTTGCTTGTTAACTTTTATTTTATTTTTTAAATTCTATTAACTTTTTCACTAATTGCAAATTTCAAAATTTCACCATTTTCAACTCAAACCCCCAACACCACCACCCACCCCTTCTGTCTCAGACCCAGTCACTGGCGAAGTCAGGGATTGCGTCAGTGGAGAGACGTGCTTGAACCTTAATTGGATATAGACACGTGAATATAGTATCCAATCCAATCCAACTCTCAGATTCAAAATGCATGCACACAAGGAAAATCACTGAAATTGTACATTTCTGCTTAAAATGCAACAAGGTAGTAAAATATGTAGGCTATAGTGCAGCGGTAGTCGGTTGTTAATCTATACAGACACATTTGTCAATTTATGAATTGCAATCTAAAGGTCGAACCATCTCAAAAAGCTAATATGTGTCCCCAAGGTACTGATCTAAAGTAATTAGCTAAAGGTCGTTACAAATACAGTTAGAAGAGGCTGTTAGAGAATGCATGTTAGTTTTACAAATACAGTCAGAAGAGGCTGTTAGAGAATGCATGCTAGTATTTATAAATACAGTCAGAACAGGCTGTTAGAGAATGCATGCTAGTATTTATCAATACAGTTAAAACAGGCTGCTAGAGAATGCATGATAGTATTTATAAATACAGTTAAAAGAGTCTGCTAGAGAATGCATGCTAGTATTTACAAATACAGTCAGAACTGGCTGTTAGAAAATGCATGCTAGTATTTACAAATACAGTCAGTAGAGTCTGCTAGAGAATACATGCTAGTATTTACAAATACAGTCAGAAGAGGCTGTTAGAGAATGCATGCTAGTATTTACAAATACAGTCAGAAGAGGCTGCTAGAGAATGCATGCTAGTATTTACAAATACAGTCAGTAGTCTGCTAGAGAATGCATGCTAGTATTTACAAATACAGTTAGAAGAGGCTGCTAGAGAATGCATGCTAGTATTTACAAATACAGTCAGTAGTCTGCTAGAGAATGCATGCTAGTATTTACAAATACAGTTAGAAGAGGCTGCTAGAGAATGCATGCTAGTATTTACAAATACAGTCAGTAGTCTGCTAGAGAATGCATGCTAGTATTTACAAATACAGTTAGAAGAGGCTGCTAGAGAATGCATGCTAGTATTTACAAATACAGTCAGTAGTCTGCTAGAGAATGCATGCTAGTATTTACAAATACAGTTAGAAGAGGCTGCTAGATAATGCATGCTAGTATTTACAAATACAGATAGAAGAGGCTGCTAGAGAATGCATGCTAGTATTTACAAATACAGTCAGAAGAGGCTGCTAGAGAATGCATGCTAGTATTTACAAATACAGATAGAAGAGGCTGCTAGATAATGCATGCTAGTATTTACAAATACAGTTAGAAGAGTCTGCTAGAGAATGCATGCTAGTATTTACAAATACAGATAGAAGAGGCTGTTAGAGAATGCATGCTAGTATTTACAAATACAGTTAGAAGAGGCTGCTAGATAATGCATGCTAGTATTTACAAATACAGATAGAAGAGGCTGCTAGATAATGCATGCTAGTATTTACAAATACAGTCAGAAGAGTCTGCTAGAGAATGCATGCTAGTATTTACAAATACAGATAGAAGAGGCTGCTAGAGAATGCATGCTAATATTTATAAATACAGTCAGAAGAGGCTGCTAGAGAATGCATGCTAGTATTTACAAATACAGATAGAAGAGGCTGCTAGAGAATGCATGCTAATATTTATAAATACAGTCAGAAGAGGCTGCTAGAGAATGCATGCTAGTATTTACAAATACAGTCAGAAGAGGCTGCTAGAGAATGCATGCTAGTATTTACAAATACAGTCAGAAGAGGCTGCTAGAGAATGCATGCTAGTATTTACAAATACAGTCAGAAGAGGCTGCTAGAGAATGCATGCTAGTATTTACAAATACAGTCAGAAGAGGCTGCTAGAGAATGCATGCTAGTATTTACAAATACAGTTAGAAGAGGCTGCTAGAGAATGCATGCTAGTATTTACAAATACAGTCAGAAGAGGCTGCTAGAGAATGCATGCTAGTATTTACAAATACAGTTAGAAGCATGGTATTTACTGCTAGAGAGATGCATGCTAGTATTTACAAATACAGTCAGAAGAGTCTGCTAGAGAATGCATGCTAGTATTTACAAATACAGTTAGAAAGAGTCTGCTAGAGAATGCATGCTAGTATTTACAAATACAGTTAGAAGAGGCTGCTAGAGAATGCATGCTAGTATTTATAAATACAGTCAGAAGAGGCTGCTAGAGAATGCATGCTAGTATTTACAAATACAGTCAGAAGAGGCTGCTAGAGAATGCATGCTAGTATTTACAAATACAGATAGAAGAGGCTGCTAGAGAATGCATGCTAATATTTATAAATACAGTCAGAAGAGGCTGCTAGAGAATGCATGCTAGTATTTACAAATACAGTCAGAAGAGGCTGCTAGAGAATGCATGCTAGTATTTACAAATACAGTCAGAAGAGGCTGCTAGAGAATGCATGCTAGTATTTACAAATACAGATAGAAAAGGCTGCAAGAGAATGCATGCTAGTATTTACAAATACAGTCAGAAGAGGCTGCTAGAGAATGCATACTAGTATTTCCAAATACAGTTAGAAGAGGCTGCTAGAGAATGCATGCTAGTATTTATAAATACAGTCAGAACAGGCTGCTAGAGAATACATGCTAGTATTTATAAATACAGTCAGAACAGGCTGCTAGAGAATGCATGCTAGTATTTACAACTACAGATAGAAGAGGCTGCTAGAGAATGCATGCTAGTATTTACAAATACAGTCAGAAGAGGCTGCTAGAGAATGCATGCTAGTATTTACAAATACAGTTAGAAGAGGCTGCTAGAGAATGCATGCTAGTATTTACAAATACAGTCAGAAGAGTCTGCTAGAGAATGCATGCTAGTATTTACAAATGCAGCCAGAAGAGTCTGCTAGAGAATGCATGCTAGTATTTACAAATACAGTCAGAACAGGCTGTTAGAGAATGCATGCTAGTATTTATAAATACAGTTAGAAAGAGTCTGCTAGAGAAAGCATGATAGTATTTACAAATTCAGTCAGAACAGGCTGCTAGAGAATACATGCAAGTATTTACAAATACAGTCAGAACAGGCTGCTAGAGAATACATGCTGGTATTTACAAATACAGTCAGAAGAGGCTGCTAGAGAATGCATGCTAGTATTTACAAATACAGATAGAAGAGGCTGCTAGAGAATGCATGCTAGTATTTACAAATACAGTCAGAAGAGGCTGCTAGAGAATGCATGCTAGTATTTACAAATACGGTTAGAAGAGGCTGCTAGAGAATGCATGCTAGTATTTACAAATACAGTTAGAAGAGGCTGCTAGAGAATGCATGCTAGTATTTACAAATACAGATAGAAGAGGCTGCTAGAGAATGCATGCTAGTATTTATAAATACAGTCAGAAGAGGCTGCTAGAGAATGCATGCTAGTATTTCCAAATACAGTCAGAAGAGTCTGCTAGAGAATGCATGCTAGTATTTACAAATACAGTCAGAAGAGTCTGCTAGAGAATGCATGCTAGTATTTACAAATGCAGCCAGAAGAGTCTGCTAGAGAATGCATGCTAGTATTTACAAATTCAGTCAGAACAGGCTGTTAGAGAATGCATGCTGGTATTTATAAATAGAGTTAGTAGAGTCTGCTAGAGAATGCATGCTAGTATTTATAAATACAGTCAGAACAGGCTGTTAGAGATTGCATGCTAGTATTTACAAATGCAGTTAGAAGAGGCTGCTAGAGAATGCATGCTAGTATTTACAAATACAGATAGAAGAGGCTGCTAGAGAATGCATGCTAATATTTATAAATACAGTCAGAAGAGGCTGCTAGAGAATGCATGCTAGTATTTACAAACAGTCAGAAGAGGCTGCTAGAGAATGCATGCTAGTATTTACAAATACAGTCAGAAGAGGCTGCTAGAGAATGCATGCTAGTATTTACAAATACAGTCAGAAGAGGCTGCTAGAGAATGCATGCTAGTATTTACAAATGCAGTCAGAAGAGGCTGCTAGAGAATGCATGCTAGTATTTACAAATGCAGTCAGAAGAGGCTGCTAGAGAATGCATGCTAGTATTTACAAATGCAGTCAGAAGAGGCTGCTAGAGAATGCATGCTAGTATTTACAAATGCAGTGAGAAGAGGCTGCTAGAGAATGCATGCTAGTATTTACAAATGCAGTCAGAAGAGGCTGCTAGAGAATGCATGCTAGTATTTACAAATGCAGTGAGAAGAGTCTGCTAGAGAATGGATGCTAGTATTTACAAATACAGTCAGAACAGGCTGTTAGAGAATGCATGCTAGTATTTATAAATACAGTTAGAAAGAGTCTGCTAGAGAAAGCATGATAGTATTTACAAATTCAGTCAGAACAGGCTGTTAGAGAATGCATGCTGGTATTTATAAATAGAGTTAGTAGAGTCTGCTAGAGAATGCATGCTAGTATTTATAAATACAGTCAGAACAGGCTGTTAGAGATTGCATGCTAGTATTTACAAATGCAGTTACAACTACAGAAGAGGCTTTACAAATGCAGTCAGAAGAGGCTGCTAGAGAATGCATGCTAGTATTTACAAATGCAGTCAGAAGAGGCTGCTAGAGAATGCATGCTAGTATTTACAAATGCAGTCAGAAGAGGCTGCTAGAGAATGCATGCTAGTATTTACAAATGCAGTCAGAAGAGGCTGCTAGAGAATGCTGCTAGAGAATGCATGCTAGTATTTACAAATGCAGTCAGAAGAGGCTGCTGCAGTGCAGCATGCTAGTATTTACAAATGCAGTGAGAAGAGGCTGCTAGAGAATGCATGCTAGTATTTACAAATGCAGTCAGAAGAGGCTGCTAGAGAATGCATGCTAGTATTTACAAATGCAGTGAGAAGAGTCTGCTAGAGAATGGATGCTAGTATTTACAAATACAGTGAGAACAGGCTGTTAGAGAATGCATGCTAGTATTTATAAATACAGTTAGAAAGAGTCTGCTAGAGAATGCATGCTAGTATTTACAAATACAGTCAGAACAGGCTGTTAGAGAATGCATGCTAGTATTTATAAATACAGTCAGAACAGGCTGTTAGAGAATGCATGCTAGTATTTATAAATACAGTCAGAACAGGCTGTTAGAGAATGCATGCTAGTATTTATAAATACAGTCAGAACAGGCTGTTAGAGAATGCATGCTAGTATTTATAAATACAGTTAGAAAGAGTCTGCTAGAGAATGCATGCTAGTATTTACAAATACAGTCAGAAGAGGCTGTTAGAGAATGCATGCTAGTATTTACAAATACAGTTAGAACAGGCTGCTAGAGAATGCATGCTAGTATTTACAAATACAGTGCTAGAGAATGCATGCTAGTATTTACAAATGCAGTGAGAAGAGTCTGCTAGAATGCTGCTAGTATTTACAAATACAGTCAGAATGTTAGAGAATGCATGCTAGTATTTATAAATACAGTTAGAAAGAGTCTGCTAGAGAAAGCATGATAGTATTTACAAATTCAGTGTTAGAGAATGCATGCTTATTTATAAATACAGTTAGAAGAGTCTGCTAGAGAATCTGCTAGAGAATGCATGCTAGTATTTATAAATACAGTCAGAACAGGCTGTTAGAGAATGCATGCTAGTATTTACATACAGTCAGAAGAGTCTGCTAGAGAATGCATGCTAGTATTTATAAATACAGTCAGAACAGGCTGTTAGAGAATGCATGCTAGTATTTACAAATACAGTCAGAACAGGCTGTTAGAGAATGCATGCTAGTATTTATAAATACAATTAGAACAGGCTGCTAGAGAATGCATGCTAGTATTTATAAATACAGTTAGAAAGAGTCTGCTAGAGAATGCATGCTAGTATTTACAAATACAGTCAGAACAGGCTGTTAGAGAATGCATGCTAGTAGTTATAAATACAATTAGAACAGGCTGCTAGAGAATGCATGCTAGTATTTACAAATACAGTTAAAACAGGCTGCTAGAGAATGCATGCTAGTATTTATAAATACAGTCAGAAGAGTCTGCAAGAGAATGTATGCTAGTATTTATAAATACAGTTAGAACAGGCTGTTAGAGAATGCATGCTAGTATTTACAAATACAGTCAGAACAGGCTGTTAGAAAATGCATGCTAGTATTTACAAATACAGTCAGTAGAGTCTGCTAGAGAATGCATGCTAGTATTTATAAATACAGTCAGAACAGGCTGTTAGAGAATGCATGCTAGTATTTACAAATACAGTTAGAAGAGTCTGCTAGAGAATGCATGCTAGTATTTACAAATACAGTCAGAACAGGCTGTTAGAAAATGCATGCTAGTATTTACAAATACAGTTAAAACAGGCTGCTAGAGAATGCATGATATTATTTATAAATACAGTTAGAACAGGCTGCTAGAGAATGCATGCTAGTATTTATAAATACAGTTAGAACAGGCTGCTAGAGAATGTATGCTAGTATTTATAAATACAGTTAGAACAGGCTGTTAGAGAATGCATGCTAGTATTTACAAATACAGTCAGAAGAGTCTGCTAGAGAATGTATGCTAGTATTTATAAATACAGTTAGAACAGGCTGTTAGAGAATGCATGCTAGTATTTACAAATACAGTCAGAAGAGTCTGCTAGAGAATGCATGGTAGTATTTACAAATACAGTCAGAAGAGTCTGCTAGAGAATGCATGCTAGTATTTACAAATACAGTCAGAAGAGTCTGCTAGAGAATGCATGCTAGTATTTACAAATACAGTTAGAACATTCTGTTAGAGAATGCATGCCAGTATTTGCAAATACAGTTAGAACAGACTACGTTTCGTATCTCCTAAGTGCAAGGGCCATAACATTGCGATTAATAGGCAAACTGATATGAAAGTCACACTTGATCTGTAACAGTACATGATAAAGCTACGCACTATCTTGAGGCATTGCAAAAACACTATGTGGGACAGACGGACAGACGGACAGAGGGAGACGAAACATAGTCCCCTTCGGTAGGACCGATAGGGGACTAATACTCTGTATTAAATTTGTATTTAATCAGAATCAATGCAGTCCTCCGCTCGGCACAATGACAGACCATCCTCTTTTGTTATTTTTAAAACTATTATAAGACATCAAAGTAAAGTGGTAAAATTCGGTTTATGTCCAGAATGGAATAGCTATAATTATCAACATGCAGTTCTTTTTGTAACATTAGGCGATTTGTCAAATTGGTTTATCGAATATGCGTAGGCACACTAATTTTCGTAGATAAACAAGCAATCCTACAAGAACAAACAACACAATAAATAAACAAAAGGCCCAGTAAACATGTTATAATTGTGAAAGAATTTTTTTGTGAAATGTATTGGCCCCTAATTATTCTTCATTTGGTAAGTGTCCTTGTTATAAGACATGCAACGCAAAGACTTTGCACTAAGACAAAAGTAGCAAACAAAATCCCCAGTACAAACAAAAAATAGCACTATAATCGCTTTCAATTTCGAACTACATACAAGAATATTGCATTTAAAAGACTTACATTAGGTACGTAAACATACGGTTGAAGAAGATAGTCAACAAAACAACAAAAACACAATTAAGACCTTTTTTTCGTATGTATACAAACGAGAGTGATAGATCAAATATCCCACGGGCATTCTTACAATTCCGAAATGAAAGACAGTTAAAGGCGGACGACTTCCCATGTAGCACTGAATTATTTATTTCTCTGTTGACACCCTCGCCATTTCCCTCCAGGGCGAGCCAGTTCCTTGCTTTAACTCTCAGCAGAAGTCTGAAGTTATGAATATCAGATGTGAGTGTTCTTATAAAGGTGCTACGCAGAGAATACCACATGAGTTCCCGTTAAATACCATTTATCTTACGGGTTGTTTCTAACAAGCGAAACGCAATTTGAATATAAAGTTAAAGTTTGTTTTGTTTAACGACACCACTAGAGCACATTCATTTATTAATCATCGGCTATTGGATGTCAGAGCCGCTACATTTTGTATTAGTAGCAAGGGATCTTTTATATGCACAATCCCATAGACAGGATGACACTTACCACGGGCTTTGATGTGCCAGTCGTGATGCACCGGCTGAAGCGAGAAATGGAGCAATGAGCCCACTGACGGTCTCAGAGAGGAAACCCGCAATATTTTTTCATTAATAGCAAAGGATCTTTTATATGCACCATCCCACTGACAGGATAGCACATACCGTGGTGAACGGGCTAGAACGAGAAATAGCCCAATTGTCCCACAGACGGGAATAAGTGAGCGCTTTACCACTGTGTGTTGGATAAGGTTTTAAATATCGAGTTGTAAGAAGTGGTATCTAACGAACACGAATGTTTTACTGTATTTGTTACATATCCTCAGAAAATCAGGTTTAAAGCAAATTTTTAACCATCTTGTTCAACTGAAACTTAAGTACCGCGCTTGCGCCTACTGTTAGCTTATGAGTTATCAGTGTGTAGCCAGGTTTAGGTTATTTCGTTGCGTAGTATGGCTGTGGTGATCTGATCATCACCTAAAGTCCGAACCAAAATGTTAACAACTACGATAAATCGCTCTCCTACTTTTATTTTGCGTTAGATTTTACCCACATTTTGTCCAGACAGAAATCTTGTAAAAACCATTACAATGACACGGATTCCACCATGTCAGCTATTTCGACTTCGCTGAGATCGCATAGCGCAAAAAAACATGTAATTTTGTGCCGGCTGCCATTTTGACTTGTTATGGAATATTCTCCAAGAGGGGTGAAAGGATATGACTTAATCTAACAACGTCATAACATGTTATGATATAAAAGCAAACGTGATGACGTCATATTACTTTTCTTTTTATTAGTATTTGTTTTTTCAAATATATCACTAGAGATCATTGATTTTATATTAATTATGTCACATACTTTAGAGGCTTTCACCCCTCTTGAAGAGTATTCCATAAAAAAGCAAATTGGCAGACGGCAGAAAACTGCATGTATTTTGCCCTATGCTATCTCAGCGAAGTCAATACTGGCGACATCGTTAAAGTCTCATATGTGGAATCTATGTCACTGTAATGTTTTTTTCACAACTTGTGTCTGGACAAAATTTGGGGGAAATATAACAGTAATTAAAGGTAGGAGAGTAATTTATTTAAGTTGTTAACAATTTGGTTGGGAATTTAGGAGCAGCCAATTGTATGTCTCTAAAATGATAACAAACGCGTCGGTCTTTTTGTGCGTGTGTTTTGTTTGCTTGTTTGTTTGTTTTACCATGTGAAGTGGTAATTAACATATGGCATTCTCGCCAAATATGAAGAGTGTAAAAAATATAGGAACAAAAATTGTTTTCCCTCATTCCAGTCTCATTGCCTGTTAAAATAATATGGTTTGTTTTTTTATGACAAAGGATATCAAGTCTACTGATGAGTTTATAAAGACACCGGAAGAGTTCGCTTCTCTTGTTGTCAAGGGTAACCAAGTGGGGTACATGTATCCTATTTGACATTCTCATATATAGCAGTTCTATCTTGCATATGCAAGGATTAGAGAAAGGTATGCCGAGAAATAGATTAGATAGATTAGAAGCATAGCATAGCATAGCATAGCATAGCATAGCATAGCATAGCATAGCATAGCATAGCATAGCATAGCATAGCACCTGATCGTATAGCATGGTATGGCATGGCATGATAATGTATGATATGCTATGCTATGGTATGGTGTGGTATAGTATAGTGCAGTGCAGTGCAGTGCGACTAAACTGTACTGTGATGTGCTATGCTGTGCTGTGTTGTACTGTGCTGTGCTGTGCTGTACTGTACTGTACTGTACTATACTATACTATACTATGTTGTATAGTAGCTCGACCGATATATAGGTATGTATATAGGTTAGTAGACACGTAGATGGATTAGTATGTATGTACGTAGAAAGACAGACAAACAAACAACAGGGTTAGATTGAAATGTCAATAACTGGTGATTATTCTGTGTAAATGTCCAATGTGAGGAGATCGACATTTTATATGTCTCACACTGAAAACGAAAACACAAACCTGTCATTTCTCTGGGATAAGCCAAACGCGCAATTGCTTTCTAACAGACTAAGGTGCATACATACAGCTGGACTTTTATTAACACGATTTGAAAAAAATACGATTTGCTTACTCACCGACAACCGATTAACGGCACTTTACTTTCATAAAAGACAATTTGGTAGGTTTTTTAAAAAGTTTTTTCTTTTTACATCTATTCTATAAGTTCTCATCTTTACTGGTGATCCTCTCCGTTAAACTCGCAACATGTGCGCTACAAATCGTTATAACAAATCGCCTAGTAATAACGCACCTTTATCCGACACGTTCTATAATGAAGACGCGTAACATGTCGATACCCAATTATTGGCGAGTACTTGGGGGAGATAATTCGGTGTTTTACAGCTATTTATTCCCAGATGCGTGACCGGAGCCCGGACTCTATCAACGTTTACTGATAGAATCTGCCCCGTTCCAGTCTCATCAACGTCTCTTCACGGATATACCACCAGTTAAGTAGTCTCTTTCTCTAACGCATTGGTCACCGCTTACAGACTTCTGGTATTCAGGAAATGAGGAATAGAGCTTTATACACTCAAATATCCACATGGTCATGTACTGAGGTATATGGTACTAGATGCTATATGAATGGTAGTTTTGTTGAAATCTTTCCTCAAACTTGTTTTCAAAATGCGTAAACCTGTAAAATAGGCGCGCGCACACACACGCAAGCACTTATATATATACACACACATACACGCATGCAAAATACACACATACACATGTGCGCATACACACACGTACAACTCTCCACCACACATGCACACACTTTATATAGGTTTGGAATCGGTATCTGTTATATGGAGTTCTCCACTGGCTGGGTAGAACACAATACGGCCTTTGCTGCTTTGTAAAACAACAACATATGTGATGGCAGTGGGTTTCATATCAGACGAACAGTTGATAATTAAACAATGTGCTGATGGCAGTGCTGTTTACATTCCATTTATCTGTTGAGTTACACCCATCCTGTTTTTACACAATAAAAAACCCTCCATAAGCCTCAATTTAATATATTATTATTCACGCAATCTCTTTTTGTCAGTTCAATTCATTATTTAAACATTATGGGACCAGTCAACTCTGTTATCCCAGAACCTCTGTAGAATTGATAATTATAGAAAAGTACTTTCTTTAAGAAAATTCCGCATTTCTCAGATATTTACTGTCAGTAGCGTGACACGAGTTAAGAACCGACCGACGTCTCAAATAAGATTCTGTCTTTGGAGACGTTTCCAGAACGCAGTTATCTCCCCATAATTGTAGTCTCGCGCCAAATGAGGGATGTGCATCACAAACACGCAATCAGCGCCTGTTTACGACCGTCATTTACCCTTATCACAGCAGCGGTATCGGCCACGAAAAAAAGACTGACGAACGAAATTGAAATCGCTAGATTGGAAATGCTTTTTTTGAATCGGCAGAACCAACGGATAACTCATTATAACATTAAAAAAAACGCTTTTAAAGTGAAGTACATGGTCACGCAGTTGTTTATGGACACCCGAGCGCAGCGATACAGGGTCGAATCATATAGAGCTTCAAAAATTACGATACTTACAGTCTTACAATTTGTTTTATTCACCGCAACCCAACTTGCGGTGGAATATTAAAACGGGCACCGTGCGTCCGTGCGATAATGTTTGCGGAGCACAATGTCACAACTCCGAAACTGTTCATGATAACACCATGAAACTCTGTGCACATACGAATCCAGTGGTTTAGTAGTGCCTTTTGCTATTGGGACGGGGCGGAACTGAGCTCTGTGATAAAGAGCTCGCCCAATACTGGGTCGCTCTAGGATTCATCCCGATTGGTGGGCCCATTGGGCTATTTCTCGTTCCAGCCAGTGCACCATGGCTGGTATATCAAAGGCCGTGGTATGTGCTATACTGTCTGTGGGATGGTACATTAAAAGATTCCTTGCTACTAGTGGAAAAACAAGTCAGAATTACCAAATATTTGACATCCAATAGTAGATGTTTAATGAACTAATGCACTTGGCAACCGCGGGCGGTCTCCTGTCCAACACCCTAGCCTCCCCAACCCCTTTCCTTCCCTGGACGAAGGCGCCGGCGTAAGTCGATGCCTACGCCCATGACAGGCGTGCGCTACAACAGATTGCTCTGAATGTGCACGTTAAACCCTATGACCTGACCTGACCAAACCTGCCGTATACATTGTAGAATGTAAGACCAATGTAAATGTATTTGCCGCGAATATACCTATTATAGAAATTGTCCCATAAAAAACCCAATAGCTTCTACCAACTTGTATCTCTCCAATTGTCTCCAGTATCGAAAAATAAATACACGGAATACAGTTAAATAGTACGGCATTAGTTGTATTAAAAACAATTACTGTAGACCCAATACGTAAAGCAAATAATTATGGCTTTCTCAACTTCTACGCACCTTTTCAATATTTTCGGCAACAGTATTTAAGTAAAGGGAACAGTATTTAAATAAGTGGAGTGCACCACGACGGGTATATCAAAGGCCGTGATACGTGCTATCTTGTTTGTGGGATGGTGTATATAAAAGATCCCTTGCTGCTAATGAAAACATGTAGCAGGTTTCGTCTCTAACACTATATGTCAAAATGACCAAATGTTTGACATTCAATAGCCGATGATTAATAAATTAATGTGGTCTAGTGGTGTCGTTAATCAAAACAAACTTTAAGTAAGTGGAATGGAGAGTTGTTATTAATTTTGAAGTACAGTGCTTGCTTTCTGAAATTGATTTCGAAATAAATATTTGCTTTCTGATGGAGTTTTAATATTAGTCAGTACTCCATTCATTAACTATATATTTGAATATGATCTTCCGGAGAAAAAATAATATAAAATGTAAAGGTTGTGCCAATATGTATTTAGAATCTGTGTAATGGTTATGATAAAACCTGTATTTTACATTTCGCTAAAAAAATTAAAATGGAAATTACGAAATCGTCAGAGAAATTTATAAGTTACTGGCCAGATAAAACAACATTTTAATTCATTTATCACCAATGGCAGGAATGATAGCGTTAACTGTGGAATGATAAGTTGGATGCACCCGATTTTGTGTACTGCTACCTACAGTAACTTGGGTGGTAGTGAAAAGGAAGGCTAGTTAAAATTGGCATCTTTTAACTATTAAGTGCACTTTTGTTTTTGCATTTGTCCGTGTGTATGGGGAGGGGACGCTAGGGGCGGCCAACTAGTTACGGCTCTAGTCTCTCGAGCCCTGCTCTGGATCCGACCCTACACTTAGCCTTATAGAAACCATTTCAAAATGATTGTGACCTAAATGTTTGTTGTTTTTTGCACGGAAAATTCCACATCTGTCAGTTGAAGGCAAATTGGTTCTTTACTTCAAAAGTCTGGCATAAGAATGGTCGCGAATACTTTGCTCGGATTTTGCAAGGCTGTGATTGACGTGACGAAATTACTATTGATCGATAATCGATAAATCGCCAGCGTTTCTCAGGTTCTCCTGGTACTTCTGATGAAACCTCGAACTTGAACAATAGACGTGAAAATCACGGAGCGTGCGAAACCTTTAATGCGCATTACAGTAGCCTACAGTTCGACAAACATAAGATGACATAGGCTACAAGCATCGGTGATGACGTTTACAGTCATGCCAATATAATAACTCACGAAAACCAGAGTATGAACAATAGGCGTAGCAATCGCCGGGCACGCGAAACGTTTAATGCGCATTACAGTAGACTACAGTTCGACCAACATAAGATGGTATAGCATAAAAGCATTTATCATGAAGTGATACAGCCGTACCACTGTAATAACACGAAATCCCAAAGACGAGCAGTTGATATGATTATGGTGTAGAAAGAAAGAAAGAAATGTTTCATTTAACGACGCACTCAACACATTTTATTTACGGTTATATGGCGTCAGACATATGGTTAAGGACCACACAGATTTTGAGAGGAAACCCGCTGTCGCCACTTCATGGGCTACTCTTTCCGATTAGCAGCAAGGGATCTTTTATTTGGACTTCCCACAGGCAGGATAGCACAAACTATGGCCTTTATTGAACCAGTTATGGATCACTGGTCGGTGCAAGTGGTTTACACCTACCAATTCAGCTTTGCGGAGCACTCACTCAGGGTTTGGAGTCGTTATCTGGATTAAAAAAAAAACATGCGTCGACTGGGACCACGACGCCACCGAGGCCGGTAATTATGGTGTAGAAGCACTGACGACGATCGCGACACCAATCGGAACAGGCGATATATAACAACAGGCGATATATAACAACAGGCGATATACTTGTATTTTAGTTTTGTTATTAGATAGCCATAAGTTAAATAATGCACAAGAAATCATCCACAAACTACCTTTGGTGGTCCTGACTGGCGTTTTCAAACTGACTGTTATAAATGTTAGAATCTATACTGTATTAAACAACATGGCAAAAGATATAAAGAAATAAAATTTCTTTTAAATTTCATTCTAAATTTTATTATTGGCTCCATTGGTCTATTTCTCGTTCCAGCCAGTGAACTACGAATTGCAAATCAAAAACCGTGGTATGAGCTAACCTGCCTGTGGAACGATGCATATAAAAGATCCCTTGCTACTAATTAATGGAAACATGTAGCGGGTTTCCTTTCTAAAACTATGTGTGGAAATTACCAAATGTTTGACATCTAATAGCCGATGATGAATACATTAATGTGCTCTAGTGATGTCGTTAAACCAAACTTGAACTGTCTATCGACAAACTGTCGAAATAACCATAATTATGTTAGATACCAAATACACACACACGCACGCACACACCTGCCTATCTACACACACACATAATTACACACACACATACGCGCAGTACCTACACATATACTTACAAACACATATCTACACATATATTGACAGACACATACCTACACATGTATACCTACACACATACTTACAGACACATACCTACACATATATCTACAGACGCATACCTACACATATATACCTACACACATACTTACACACATACCTACACATAACATACCTACACATATATTTACAAACACATACCTACACACATATATACCTACACACATACTTACAGACATACCTACACATATATACCTACACACATACTTACACACATACCTACACATATTTTACAGACACATACACATATACCTACACTCATACTTACACACATACCTACACATATATTTACAGACACATACCTACACATATATACCTACATACATACTTACACACATACCTACACATATTTACAGACACATACCTACACATATATACCTACACACATACTTACACACATACCTACACATATATACCTACACACATACTTACATACATACCTACACATATATTTACACACATATCGACACACATACTTACACACATACCTACACACATACTTACACATACTTACACACATACACCTACACACATACCTACACACATACTTACACACATACCTACACATATATTTACACACACATACCAACACACATACTTACACACATACCTACACACATACTTACACACACATACATACACACTTACTTACACACACATATCTACACACACACACACGCGTGCGCGCGCACGCAAAAACTGATCTTTATTTCAGTTCTCGTCAACAATATTGTTACCGGTGCAGTCTGGTCATTTCGACTGATCAAATTAGACATGAAGAAAATTGTTGAACATCAAACTGATCACTCTTGCACAATAATGAAATGATTTCCTCGGACCCAGAGATCAATGTTAACCATCTGGTTATCGTCCAAAATAAGCGAATATTAGATTTGCTTCATAGCTGCAAATTGCTTCTGTGTATTAACCGATTACTGTTAGATAACAGCCAACTCAGTCGTCCCTATGGAGTAAAACAAAAATCATTTGAGCATCATTTCTCTACGAAACAATAAAAACACTTTTTGGTACAAAAAAAATAAATATATTTAATAATATAAAAAAATAGGAATTTAAAAAAGCAGACGTTCCAGCTGTTACTAATATTACTAACGTTAAAAAAGGTTTATCCCCAGTGTCACGAGACTACGAGACTTGACATATAGTTTCTGAAAGAAATTATCCTGAGTTTTCAACACATCCTACTTTTTCCTTATGTTTTTTAAAACGCCGTTTTACCTTAACGTGTTTTAAATATAAAGCATTAAACGGATAAAAACGTTCGGAATGTACTTTGGCAGAATTATTTTAAATAATAAACGTACGAAATTATTTTAGAACAAAAAAGAATTGTCACTGAGATTACAAAACATTACGATGTCTAGGAATGCATTGATCATAGAGATATTCATTATTTTACCAAGAAATATGTAAATAAATTGTAATTTTAATAATGTAAAATATTTACGATAGCTACGAACATTTGATACATACGTGTATATATCAAATGTCTTACTATTAGGTACATGGAATATTAATTTGCGTGCACTGAAAGTGTTATTAGTGATTACTAATGTTGTAATAACCAACAGGGTTTAGAAAGGTCACGTGCCTTTTTTTAATTCAACATATGAAGTAAAATTTAAAAAATGAGGAGATGCCGAGCATATATATTTTTTAAATATTCAGTAATATTTTAGAATATATTAATCTGTGTGTTTAAAATGTGTATTGTTTTTTTTTTTTTTGTTATTAAACCTACTCTAATAGTGAACAGTATTTTCGCCTAAAACAGGTTTTTTTTTAAAATCATTAAAGCAAACATTTTGCTTAAATTATAAAATTTAGTAAAACCAATATTTTTTTCGTCGTCCTGATGTTTGTAATAAGAAAGAAGTGTTTTATTTAACGACGCACTCAACACATTTAATTTACGGTTATATGGCGTCAGACATATGGTTCAGGACCACACAGATTTTGAGAGGAAACCCGCTGTCGCCACTACATGGGCTACTCTTCCGATTGGCAGCAAGGGATCTTTTATTTGCGCTTCCCACAGGCAGGATAGCACAAACCATGGCCTTTGTTGAACCAGTTATGGATCACTGGTCGGTGCAAGTGGTTTACACCTACCCATTGAGCCTTGCGGAGAACTCACTCAGGGTTTGGAGTCGGTATCTGGATTAAAAATCCCATGCCTCGACTGGGATCCGAACCCAGTACCTACCAGCCTGTAGACCGATGGCCTGCCACGACGCCGGTCAATTTGACTACACAGTTTCAGAACAAATATAGTCGAGCGGTTTAACTGGTTCCCAACTGTTTCAATACATTTAACGTAACATGTGTACAAAACAGTACGGCTGATGTAGCATGTATTCAGACGAAATATAACCAGACTCATTCCTCGGAGACTAAAAGATCTCATGCTGTTAAATAATCGAAAAGAGTAGCCCATGGACTGGCAGAAACGGGTTTCCTCTCATATCATTATTGTCCGACACCATATAACCGTAATTGAAATGTATTGAGTGCGTCGTTAAATAAAATACGTCTTTCTCTCTTTGTTTCCTCGAAAGGATTAGTGATTTCTAATAAATCATTCGATTTTAAAGTTAAAGTTTGTTTTGTTTAATGATACCACTGATTTGCTAATCATCGGCTATTGGATTTCAAACATTTGGTTATTCTGACATATAGTCAGAGAGAGAAAACCCGCTACATTTTTCCTTTAGTAGCAAGGGATCTTTTATATGCACCATGCCACAGCCATGATAGCGCATACCACGGCCTTTAATATACCAGTTCTGGTGCACTGGCTGAAATGAGAAATAGCCAAATGGGCTCATCGACGGGGATCGATCCCACACCGACCGCGCATCAAGCGAACGCGTTTCCACTTGGCTGCGTCCCGCCCCTTATTCGATTTTAATTCACGTTTCTATTTCCAAACCTTTAACGTTGGGTCGCACGGGTGTATCGTCCTCCGAGAATCAGTAATTAAGATCAACGACTCTAACAGAAGTGTCCTTACCCTTGTAATAACTAACACCCAAACTGCCACACGGCCTGACGTTAGCGTCGCAGCGACATTAACCCTCGTTTTCGCAAATGACTTTTTTCTTCAGTTTTCAGCTAGCGTGTGGACACATTGTCGATTGGGAAATTTTCTCTCCGAAATAGGTCAGATACCATCGTGTCCAGGGCGAAAATTAACTTAATAAGAGAGAATAAAATAACACAAAAATGTGTGTCGACTGGAATTAACTTTGCTGGTCGAGATTTGGACGATATTCTGTCAAATTAAAAGTAGAGTCTCGAGATTCGTGGTAGGAGTCATGCCAGATAAATACGCAGATCTCTACTGTCACTGCGTGTTCTACATTTAGTCTTTGGTTCCAAACTAAATACCAAAAGGACAATACTGTGGCCATGTTTTTACTAAATCCCGTAGACCGTTTGTGTTTTATTTGCATAACCAGATATCCTCGTGGACTTAATTTAAACAAACACATATCTTCCTGTTGAACGACACTGAACAGCATGTCCCGCTTCCACTACTCGGTGTTACTGGCGCTTTAATCCTGTAGTTTGTGTATGTTCATAACTCTAGTATTACGCGGACTACAGCAACCTTGATTGGAACAGATAACACAAGTCCAGCAATAAGACTGCGTCTAGACAGATCCAGAAATGAAATCAGGTTTGATCGCATGACGAATACACAATGTGTGGTTTTGTCAGTGACGCGGTGAGCTACCTAGCGAGGACGCTGGCGTGGACACGATTTTGTAATGGGGAATTAAAGAAGGAATATATACAGACCGATATGGAGCCATCGTCGTAACTAAGAGGGGTGGGGTAGTGGGTCTGATGTCAGCGGTCCAGGGTGTAGACGGTTTCGTCTGTAGGGAAGGTTTTTGGTTATGATGGACTGGCCTCCCATCCCTTCCCACCCATTTGGCCACATGAAAGCCCCGAATACGACTGACACTAGGAGCGGGATCTAGCTCAGTCGATTGAGTGCTCGCTTGAGGTGCATGCGTCACGGGATCGAAGCACTTCGGTGGATCCATTCAACTGATTAGGTTTTTTCTTGTTACAACCAGTGCACCACAACTGGTCAAAGGCCGTGGCATGTGCTTTCCTGTCTGTGGAAAAGTGCATATAAGAGTTCCTTTGCTGTTAATGAAAAAATATAGCAGGTTTACTATAATGACTACGTGTCAGAGTTACCAAATGTTTGACATCCAATAATCGTTAATTAATTAATCAATGTGCTCTAGTGGTGTTATTAAACAAAACAAACTTTACCAAACTGTTATCGCGACATTCCTTCTATGGCCGCCTAACCATTTCTAACCTTAGCCTTCCAAGGTACCTTAATTTATTAGTAATTTTGTCCGAAGCCTAACCACTGGCGGAAATATAACTTAGGATCGATGTGCCTGAACCTTTAATGAATATCAACACGTAAAGCGAGTTTAAGCAAGCAAGCTGCTTCTGCTTCTGCTGTTACTGCCACCACCATACTTACCCCTCCTCCTTCTACTATTGCTGCTGCTGCTGTTACTGCCACCACCATACTTACCCCTCCTCCTTCTACTATTGCTGCTACTGCCACCACCATACTTACCCCTCATCCTTCTACTATTGCTACTACTGCCACCACCAAACTTCCCCTCCTCCTTCTACTATTGCTGCTGCTGCTGCTACTGCTACTGCCACCACCATACTTACCCCTCCTCCTTCTACTACTGCTACTGCTACTGCCACCACCATACTTACCCCTCCTCCTTCTACTACTGCTGCTACTGCCACCACCATACTTACCCCTCCTCCTTCTACTACTGCTACTGCTACTGCCACCACCATACTTACCCCTCCTCCTTCTACTATTGCTGCTACTGCCACCACCATACTTACCCCTCCTCCTTCTACTACTGCTACTGCTACTGCCACCACCATACTTACCCTTCCTCCTTCTACTATTTCTTCTACTGCCACCACCATACTTACCCCTCCTCCTTCTACTATTGCTGCTGTTACTGCCACCACCATACTTACCCCTTCTCTTTCTACTATTGCTGCTACTGCCACCACCATACTTACCCCTCCTCCTTCTACTATTGCTGCTACTGCCACCACCATACTTACCCCTCCTCCTACTATTGCTGTTACTGCCACCACCATACTTACCCCTCCTCCTACTATTGCTGTTACTGCCACCACCATACTTACCCCTCCTCCTTCTACTATTTCTTCTACTGCCACCACCATACTTACCCCTCCTCCTTCTACTAATGCTGCTACTGCCACCACCATACTTACCCTTCCTCCTTCTACTATTGCTGCTACTGCCACCACCATACTTACCCCTCCTCCTTCCACCACCATACTTACTATTGCTGCTACTGCCACCACCATACTTACCCCTCCTCCTTCTACTATTGCTGTTACTGCCACCACCATACATACCCCTCCTCCTTCTACTATTGCTGTTACTGCCACCACCATACTTACCCCTCCTCCTTCTACTATTGCTGCTGTTACTGCCACCACCATACTTACCCCTCCTCCTTCTACTATTGCTGCTACTACCACCACCATACTTACCCCTCCTCCTTCTACTATTGCTGTTACAGCCACCACCATACTTACCCCTCCTCCTTCTACTATTGCTGTTACTGCCACCACCATACTTACCCCTCCCCCTTCTACTTCTGCTACTACTGCCACCGCCATACTTACCCCTTCTCTTTCTACTATTGCTGCTACTGCCACCACCATACTTACCCCTCCTTCTACTATTGCTGCTACTGCCACCACCATACTTACCCCTCCTCCTCCTACTATTGCTGCTGCTGCTACTGCCACCACCATGCTTACCCCTCCTTCTACTATTGTTGCTGCTGCTTCTACTGCCACCACCATACTTACCCCTCCTTCTACTATTGCTGCTGCTACTACTGCTGCCACCATACTTACCCCTCCTCCTTCTACTATTGCTGCTACTGCCACCACCATACTTACCCCTCCTCCTACTATTGCTGTTACTGCCACCACCATACTTACCCCTCCTCCTACTATTGCTGCTACTGCCACCACCATATTTACCCCTCCTCCTACTATTGCTGTTACTGCCACCACCATACTTACCCCTCCTCCTTCTACTATTGCTGCTACTGCCACCACCATACTTACCCCTCCTCCTACTATTGCTGCTACTGCCACCACCATACTTACCCCTCCTCCTACTATTGCTGCTACTGCCACCACCATACTTACCCCTCCTCCTTCTACTATTGCTGCTACTGCCACCACCATACCCCTCCTCCTTCTACTACTGCTGCTGCTGCTTCTACTACTACTGCTGCTACTGCTGCTGCTACTACTACTACTACTACTACTACTACTACTACTACTACTACTACTACTACTACTACTACTACTACTACTACTACTATTGATGATATCAGAGATGACGATGATGATGATTTTGGTGATAATAATAATAATAATAATGATGATAATAATAATAATGATGATAATAATAATAATAATGTTGATAATAATAACTGTAAATAAAATAAAATCATGACAGCTGCAAATTATCGTCACACCATTTAACCTTCACTAGTGACAACCACTGGAGACAGCTTTTATGTTATAAATTGGATTGCCATGAATTATTGAATTTATACTGAATGCTAAAAATTGTTCAAGATAATCTAGTACATGTACAATAATTTCATGTGTAACGTTTTTCTTTACGCCATCCAAGCATACTAAATTACGTATCAGAACTTTTGAATCGACAGGAAATAAATTTGTAATTTCGTCTCGTGTTCCTATACAAATCAGACATCATTGATCGATTGTGGTACAAAGATTTAATCTAGGGAAATGACATCAAGGGCACTGTTATATAATGAATAGTGACCCTTTCAGACTGAGTGTTTAATATTTGTATTTGTGGTACTATATTAAATTATGACCGTCTGAAAGCTGGTAAAAAAAGTCCTCACATATATTGTGATGCTTCTTTCTTTAATTAACATTGAAGGTTATTCCAATAAAAATAAATGAATGGCTAGCATGTCTACAGACATCTTCCTGATTACTTGAAGATTTGGAATAATATTTATTCATCCCATAGCATATCAGCCACAGGACGAGATTTGAATATAAATCTACAGAAACCAAACGCCATGAACGATATGCATTAATACTACGGCCTTTGATACTGCTCCTGCTATTCCTCCTCCTGCTATTCCTCCACCTGCTATTCCTCCTCCTGCTATTCCTCCTCCTGCTATTCCTCCTGCTGCTATTCCTCCTGCTGCTATTCCTCCTCCTGCTATTCCTCGTCCTGCTATTCCACCTCCTGCTATTCCTCCTCCTGCTATTCCTCCTCCTGCTATTCCACCTCCTGCTATTCCTCCTGCTATTCCACTCCTGCTATTCCACCTCCTGCTATTCCTCCTCCTGCTATTCTTCCTGCTGCTGCTGCTGCTGGTACTGGTACTTCTGCTGCTGTTGTTGCCATTGCTACTACTGCTACTGCTGCTGCTGCTACTACTAAAACTATTACTACTACTACTACTATTACTACTACTACTACTACTACTACCACTACCACTACTACTACTACCACTACCACTACTACTACTACTACTACTACTACTACTACTACTACTACTACTACTACTACTACTACTACTACTACTACTACTACCTACTACTACTACTACTACTACTACTACTACTACTACTACTACTACTACTACTGCTGCTGCTACTATTACTACTACTACTACTACTATTATTATTACTACTACTACTACCGCTACTGCTACTACTATTACTACTACAACTACTGCTACCGCTACTGCTATTATTATTACTACTATTACTACTGCTACTACTGCTACTACTGCTACTACTGCTACTATTACTACTACTACTGCTGCTACTACTACTACTGCTACTACTACTACTACTACTTACTACTACTACTGCTGCTACTAGTACTGCTACTGCTACTACTGCTGCTACTGCTACTACTGCTACTTAGTACTACTACTACTGCTACTACTGCTACTTAGTACTACTACTACTACTACAACTACTACTACTACTACTACTACTACTACGTACTATTACTACTACCATTACCACTACACTACTACTGCTAAGTACTACTACTACCATAACCACTACAACCACCACTTATACTACTACTGCTACTACTACTTCTATTACTACTACCATAACCACTACAACCACCACTTATACTACTACTACTACTACTGCTACTTCTATTACTACTACCATTACCACTACACTACTAATACTACTAAGTACTACTACTACTACTACCATAACCACTACAACCACCACTTATACTACTACTGCTACTACTATTTCTACTACAATGTACTACTACTACTACTAATATAACTACTACTACTACTACTACTACTACTACTACTACTACTACTACTACTACTACTACTACTACTACTCTACAATACTTATACAATTATCAAGGAAGTAAGAGTGTAGGTTGGTATATAGTAACGAAGTACCTATACACCTTCAGTGACCTCCTGTTATGTACCAAACGTATTCTGATGTAACTGTCGAACTGAAGAATCCACACATCATTGTCCGTGTTAATACTACCTTAATATAGGTTACATTGTACCAAGTCCAAGAGTTCCGTGTCAACGGTGGGTCACCGTGAAATAGTTATATAACAAAATCAGCCGCCGCTTTGATTGGTAATAATAAATAGCATTGGCAATCATACTATTATGTACTAATATTGCCAATAAATTAATAGACTTTTGTTTCTATTTGGGATGCCCATCTAAAATGTTCCTAATCCCCTTAAAGGGACATTCCTAAGTTTGCTGCAATTCTTGAGATGTTATCGACTAACAAAGACTTTTAATCATTGTAATTACATATCAAATATTTTTTTCTGTATACAATATTAGTGTCTGTATATTAAACATATTTCTGATCGTTCTAATATTTGTACTAGGTTAATTTTGTTTTTCTTAAAATATTTGTTTTTCGTACGTACGAAATTATTTCAAGACAAAATCCAGTTTGGGCTTCTTACAAAATTAATATTAAGACGACCAGAAACACATTGAATATACAGACACTGATATTCTAAACAAGAACATATATTTAATATGTAAGTTTAATCGTAGAAATATTCTATTAGTCGGAAACATCTTACAATGCAGCAAACTCAGGAATGTCCCTTTAAACTATGTTTGTCTAATGCAGTAATAACAACAACAAGATGCTCATGGGTAAACTGGTTGCTTTATTCCCGGCATAAAAGCCCATTGCATTATACTGCCCATCAAAAAGATGCCGTAGGAATCTAAGCTCCCATCTATCTACTACATGTATATCTATATTCCTAAGACTAATCTTTACTAATCATTTTTCATAACATACATAATTAAACATAGAGAAGTACAAATATATATATATATATATATATATATATATATATATATATATATATATATATATATATATATATATATATATATATATATATATATACTAATAATAACTTTTTATATTTGGGTGGGGTTGGGGGTGGGTGGTGGGGGCAATTCACACTATGTATGTATTGATGTATGAATATCTATATATTGTATGTATGTCGAGGTTGACTGTTACATACATAGATATTAACGCACTGGCGCAGGGGATAATTAAATCCTTTTTGGCCTCACAAATTGTCCCATGACGTTGCTGGGACTCGAACCTGTGGCACCGAATCGCCCGCAAATTGCAAGACTAACCACGATGCGCTCTGAGGGCATAATGGGGCATGCATGTATGTATGTATGATTTTATAAAATTTAATACAGTTTGCCTTGGGGTTAATTCAGACTGCAGTTTGTCGTTAGCGTTCGCTAGACTTGTTTTTACGCTACACAGTAAACCAAATCACCACTTCGGGAACCAGTTAAAATAGTTTGAATATGTTTAGCAAAACACACGGTGACTAAACGTAGTCCTGGTCTGATAGAGCAAGAACACGTTCGCTAGACTGGTTATACTTCATGTAATGTCGAATGACCACACCAGGAACCGATAAATTATTTCGCGAACATTAGCGTTGATCGCTGTCGCTGAACGCCAACAACATTAAATTTATCACGAACATTCGTGAACATGCAACAAGACACTGAACTTGAATATTCATCACAAAACACTAACATAAATTATGTGATCACCGATCGAGAGGCTGTTTAACATCATTTTAGCACGAAAAAACACATCGTCTGCTCGGTGTTAGAAAAAGATGGCTGCCATACCGTAAACCCTCGAATAGAGACTGGGTCTCAGACACTAGATCAAGATTGATGGAATCAACCACTATTTTGTCCAATATCCATTCGACTCTGTAGTGTGCAGAGATACGGCCCTGATCACGTGTTACGGTTTTGTTGTTCACATTAAGTTTAAATTTTATTTTAAAAGGACATTCCCGAGTTTGCTGCAATTTTTAAGATGTTATCGACTAACCGAGACTTTTTAACGATTGTAATTACATACCAAATATATTTTCCTGCACAACATATTAGAGGTTGTATATTAAGCGTGTTTCTCATCGTTTTAATATTTGTACTAGCGTAAATTTCATTTTATTTCCTAAAATATTTTTTTTCGTACGAAATTATTTGAAGACAAAATCCAGTTTGGGCTTCTTACAAATATTAAGACGGCAAGAAACACATTGAATATACAGAAACTGATATTCTAAACAAGAAAATATATTCAATATGTAAGTTTAATCGTAGAAATATTTTATTAATCGGAAACATCTTACAATGCAGCAAACTGAGGAATGTCCCTTTAAAGGATGGAAGAAATAAAAGTACATTTCGTCAAATATATCGTGTTAAAAAATGACATTTGTTGTGTACGAAGCCAAATACAAGGGTGCGAAGAGTGACAGTCATCGATCTTAGACTTCTATAGAAGGATTTACGGTAATCAAAATACCGCGTGTGACTTGACTCCCGTAACGAACGTTTTGACAGTGTTGTCGTTTGGCGTTGATGAAAAGTTATGGTCAGTGTGTCAGTAACACGCGGCCACTGACCACGCAAATGCTTTATTACACAGCGTTAGTGGGTCAGGATGGGACAGCCACACAATAGCAGACAGCAGAGCTCCACGGTAGTTATGACCATCATTCTGTTCACCGTAGATGGACACTTATACTGTACGATACGACAAACGATACTTACTTTTACAATAACTGTAGTGCACAAATGGTTCTTGAAATCTAAGAAAAGCGTAGGCGTCGGAAGATGCCAGTAACAAAACATAGTGTGTGAGAACGAGAGAGAGAGAGAGAGAGAGAGAGAGAGAGAGAGAGAGAGAGAGAGAGAGAGAGAGAGAGAGGGGTTGGTTCATCTTTAGTATTTAAAGGGACATTCCTGAGTTTGCTGCAATTGTTAAGATGTTATCGACTAACGGAGACTTTTTAACGATTGTAATTACATATCAAATATATCTTTCTGCATAAAATATCAGTGGCTATATATTAAACGTGTTTCTGGTCGTTCTAATATTTGTACTAGGTTAAATTTGATTTTATTTCCTAAAATATATTTTTTCGTACGTACAAAATTATTTGAAGATAAAATCCAGTTTGGGCTTCTTACAAATATTAAGACGACCAGAAACACATTGAATATACAGACACTGATATTCTAAACAAGAAAACATATTTAATATGTAAGTTTAATCGTAGAAATACTTTATTAATCGGAAACATCTTACAATGCAGCAAACTCGGGAATGCCCCTTTAAATTAGTCCGAATCGAACGTAGCAGTGTGTTATTTATTGGGTACCGCCTTGGATTAGTATTTAAACTCTCTATTGGTTTCAAGTTACTTGTCATTTTTAGTACTAAATGACAACTGAGCAAGTGGGATGCTGCCGCTTAAAGGGACATTCCTGAGTTTGCTTCATTTTTTAATGTTATCGACTAAAAGCGACTTTTTAACGATTGTAACTACAATTCAAATAGATTTGTATGATTACAATATTAGTGACTACATTAAACGTGTTTCTGATCGTTCTAATATTTGTACTAGGTTAAATTTCATTTTAGTTCCTAAAATATTTTATTTTCGTACATACGAAATTATTTGAAGACAAAATCCTGTTTGGGCTTCTTACAAATACTAAGACGACCAGAAACACAGACACTGATATTCTAAACAATATGTAAGTTTAATCGTAGAAATATTTTATTAGTCGGAAACATCTTACAATGCAGCAAACTCAGGAATGTCCCTTTAAATCTGAACGACAAAACCGTAATACGTGATCAGGATCGTATCTCTGCACAATGCAGAGTCGAATAGATATTTAGCAAAAGAGTGAATGATTCCACGAATCCTTTACGTGATATTTCATCCCTCTTGCACCGCCACAAAGAGGACTGCCACTCATAGGCTAGTTCACTAAATGAAGGCTAGCACGGGCTCATTAGAATAAGCCCAGTTGGGATGACATGCACTGACGAATCACTGTCATAACAGTGATGATAGCAGCAAATGAGGCAGTAGGCCTATTGTGGCAAACATTTCGTCACTTGATGTTTGGAAGTCTAGAATCGGGAACTCTATTAACGTGCCCATATCCACAGAGGTTCAGGCACGCCCATCCCGGACTTAGCCTCTGACTGTATGGTACTTAAAAATAGCACTCATATAGCCCTTTCAGCACTTCTTTAAAAAAAAAATAATTGTATTGTACTGCATGCAATGTAATGCTCTACCAAAATATAATGTTTAACACATTTTATTATAGTTTTGCACTGGTCAGTATTATCTAAACACGTTCTGCACAGCGTTTTTGGTGCATGGCCGTTCCTAACGTCGCGTATTACTACACAGGACGTGATGTATTCCTAATTTTATCGTTCCAGACAAGCGTTAAGGAGCGACGGGCAATACGAGACCCGGATGTTGTCCGTCGCGTCAGCGATCGTCTGCTCGCGGAGTTTTAAGTAGCGCTCGGTTGACGCGCGGAGACTTCCGAGTACGCGTTCAAATTGCAGCCCGTGTCAGGCTAACTCGATTAGACAAATGATAGCCCGCTCGGCGCACACAGCGAATGGCCCTTTGTTTCGTCTCCCAGGGACCCTGCGATGTGTTTAGCATCATCCAGACATCATTCGATTTGCTGGTTCTGGCATGGTTGGAGTAATCACTCACACTATTTCGCTCGGGGGCCACAGACATTTATGTTGACAATCAAGTCATATTATGACTGCATGTAGGCTTACGGTATTGCTGTTTTTGCCCGGTGTTTTCTCCCGCCCCTTGTTCTAAATAATACAATAGCACCCAGCGTTATGTCTCTTGAGACTATTGGTAAGAATTCCAGACGGTCACAAACATCCCAATCGCATTAGGAGTTAGCAATTGCGTAGTTAGCGGGGGAGGGCAAAGCAATTTTATCAAACATGAACATTCAAAAGAATCCTATGGTGCTATGCCAGAATTTATAACCTAGTGCTAATGGAGATGATATAACTGTGTCATTACGTCAACGTAACCCTCAACAATTTTCCAAGTGCTTATATAAACCAAAGTAACTGGCAATAGTATACGTAACAGCTACAAAACACGGTAAATAGTACTGACTTACGTTTAGCGAAACCAAGCAACGCTTACGTTCGTCAACAATTTTATTGGTTCCCGATATGATCATTGGATTTAAGCCTAGTTTTAACCCGTGGAAATGGACACTAAGTTTGGTTAATCAACAAACCTGTAACACACAAGGATAAAGTTACAATGGTGTGACACAAGAGTCTGTGACGTTAAAACCGGGAAATAAAAGGATTTTGTGGTATTGGTAACACCAGTATTACCAGAAACACTTCGGATGGACAATCTAAACACTAAAATCTAAGTAATGTCTGGCAAATACTGGATGAAGATGTTTCATTGGTAGTGTTTCAAAACTAGGGTCGTCTGTCATTTTAACGTGAAGCACAAGAACCAGTCGAGAGCGGGCGTTCGTTGGTCTACTCTATTATGACTGAACTGGTCCCTGATCTGGCTGGTCGCTGCACACGCGGACCAGTACGTGTTGAGAAAGCACTGCCGTAGCTAATTATCTTCTGCAGGCGCCAGACTGTCACTTGCAATGAAATCCTTGGTTTGGTCAGAAGCGACTGGATGAAGATGTTACATTGGCAATTAAGGTTAACGGAACGACATTACGAGCAAATTAATAACGTGAAAGCTGGGTGTCCGAGACAAGAGCCGCTGACTCACTTTGGACGACCGATTGATAGAGACTAGAAAATCGATGCGCAGTAGTTAGCTAGGATACTGGGTTTAAGGCTGCACTGGGAGGTACTGGGTTCGTATCTCTACGTGTATATATATATATATATATATATATATATATATATATATATATATATATATATATATATATATATATATATATATAGTTTTAATGACACCACTAGAACACATTGATTTATTAATTATCGGCTGCTGGGTATCAAACATTTCATAATTCTGACATTCAGTTTTATTGGAAACCTGCTACATTTTTTTTCAGCAGCAGTAATGGATATTTTATATACACTTTTTAAAACCAGAACAGCATATACCATGGCCTTTGATATATCAGTCGTGTTCACTTTTATATACACTTTCACCTTTGATGTATTAGTCGTGGTTGCTATGCCAGTTGTGAAGTACTGGATGGATGAGAAATAACTCAATGCGTCCACCTATAGGGATCGATCCTAGTTCAGACAGCTCTTTACTACAAGGGGCGAGGCGTAGCCCAGTGGTAAAGCGCTCGCTTGATGCGCGGTCGGTTTGTGGTCGATCCCCGTCAGTGGGCCCATTGCGCTATTTCTCGCTCCAGCTAGTGCACCACGACTGGGACATCAAAGGCCGTGGGATGTGCTATACTGTCTATGGGATGGTGCATATAAAAGATCCCTTGCTGCTAATACAAAAGAGTAGCCCATGAAGTTACGACAGCGGGTTTCCTTCCTCAATATCTGTGTGGTCCTTAACCATATGTCTGATGCCATATAACCTTAAATAGAATGTGACGAGTGCGTCGTTAAATAAAACATTTCCTTCCTTCCTTCTTTACTACAGGAGTACGTCCATCTCCTTAATCTACTAACAGAGAGCTCGGAGTTGGAAGAAAGACCCGCTTGGGCAAGTAAATTCCTCCGCTTCACAAAGCACCAAAAAACGTTGTTTATGGGAATGTAGCGTGGCTGTGATTTAACGATGTTTACGATAAATAGTTACTGTCACACCCAATACATTTCAGTAATCGCTGCTGGCATTTACATCATGTTTTTATTAAATTAGCTTCAGTTTAACCACAGACTGAATATGCAATCAATGGTTATAATTCATTGAAAGAATACTTAAAGCACGTTAGGTTTCTTACAGCTTGACTGAACATCAAGGGCAGATCCATGCGAGTATCCAGGGTTTGGTGAAGGGATATGGGAAGAAAGGAAGGAATGTTTTATTTAACGACACCCTCAACATAGCCGCTCCTTTTTCTCTTGGATGAAAGAACTGGTCCACGCCAGAACTTACGCACACAACAAGCGTGCGCCACAACAGCTTTGCTCTGAATGTACCCGTTAAATCATTTCCTTCTCCTGCAACAGCAGTGACAAAAGCATAACCTAGAATAAGAAAGAAAAAGAAAGAAATGTTTTATTTAACGACGCACTCAACACATTTTATTTACGGTTATATGGCGTCAGACATATGGTTAAGGACCACACAGATTTTGAGAAGAAACCCGCTGTCGCCATTACATGGGCTACTCTTCCGATTGGCAGCAAGGGATCTTTTATTTGCGCTTCCCACAGGAAGGATAGCACAAACCATGGCCTTTGTTGAACCAGTTATGGATCACTGGTCGGTGCAAGTGGTTTACACCTACCCATTGAGCCTTGCGGAGCACTCACTCAGGGTTTGGAGTCGGTATCTGGATTAAAAATCCCATGCCTCGGCTGGGATCCGAACCCAGTACCTACCAGCCTGTAGACCGATTGCCTGCCACGACGCCACCGAGGCCGGTAAACCTAGAATAACTAACAAAACGTTAACAACAACGGTACCAAACTAGCAGTAGAAGCAGCAGCAGCAGTAGTAGTAATAGTAGCAGCAACAAAAGGATGACACATCACATTTAAGAATTAGTTTATTGGGTCATCAACTTGTTATTAACCAATATTACTGTACTATGATCCTTGTGTTACTGCCCTCTAGATATTTCAGGTATTGGCCAGACCTGACATGACTCCATCTAAAATAGACTGATATCTTGCTAGCTAACGCGAGATATAGACTCCTCTCATAAATATGGCGACATGACGTCGGTAGCAGGGCATTTCCCCCCGGTCCCCCCCCCCCCCCCCCGGTATTTTTCCCTCTATGTCATTTCCCCCCAGTCATTAGTGGTATAAATAAATAACACTATCACTATTAGTCATGTTTTACATAAATATATCCCTCATGAATTATTTTAGCTTTACTCCTGGTGGAGTTAACGCTCTCCATGGTGTGTGTATCTAGAACGTAATATTTCTAATGTCAGTATCCAGGTTATTGTACATCTTCAGACTTCACACACTAATTGCTTAGTTTGATATAATCATTTGGTATCCTTGAATGTTTCTTTAATGTAGTCCTTACTTGCTAATCAAATTAAGAGGATTAACAATTAACAAATTGCAACTTCAAACATTGCTCTTTAGTAGACAATAGCAAAAGTGCTAATCTTACCTGGAAATTTAATTAAGAGGATTAGAAAGTAACTTTTCTACTTCAAAGGTTCTCTATTACTGTATAAAATGTCATATATCAAAACTGGGGGGGGGGGGGGGGGGGGGGGGGGGGGATTTACTGGGGGGATATACCGGGGGGAATTGTCCGGGGGATTAGTGTGTGTGTGGGGGGGGGTATCGGGGGGGGATGTCCGGGAGGGGGGTGTCCTAGAATCATGACGTCATAGGGTCTTAGCTCCGAATCAATAACAAGCGATTCGAAGCGTGTGTTTCAAAGGCAACAACCAAACGACCGAGAGAAGACCTGCCTCATTGCTCAAAATTGGAATATATTTTCATAGATACATTTACTGACAAATGGACTGTGCATCTTAGCTATCATGTTACTAATTGTTTACTTTAGCAGTGTAAACAATTTTATTTTTTATTATTACGAATACATCTGAACGTTTATGTTTTTGTTTTTCAATTTAAAATGTTTTATCATTTACCAAATTTTTTATTTACTGGATCAGTATACATCGAAATATCAGCTTTATATTTAGTTGAATTATTGACAAACACATTTAAAGTTAAGTATACTTAGTCAAATGACAAGAATATTATATAGGTAAATGACGTCATAATCCCGCATTGGCTTTATGACATAAGTGCTTGATAGTTCATATGAAACTGCCAATTTGAAAAGCTTAGAAAGCAATAACATTTCAGACACATTTGTATTATGAATATGAACTAAACAACCTCATATTATTCTGTAGATATGTTCATCAAAGAAATAGAATTGAAATGTATACGATAGGCTCGGAATCACAAATACGACTGATGTAGTGAATGGGCAGATATTCATGGTATTGGCAACTGTTTTCAGGTTATTGTGAGGCAAAGAAACATGTAAAACATCTGTATAAAGTTAAAATAAATTCAAACAAGAGTATGTGACTTTGAAACGTGAAAATACCGTCTAAAAAAAAAAAAACCCCACAAAAAAACAAACAAAAACCCCCAACAAACAAACAAAACAAAACACACAAACAAATTGAAAACATATGTCGAAAATATTCACTGGCCTTTAAATTAATTTTGTCGAGTATATTAAATTAAACACAAACCAACAGACATTTTATTACTGATATAATTGATTGTAATATATATGTATATGATCAGTCGGTTTCCACTTACAGTAAAATTAAGACAAGAATTTGGCACAAACAGGAATAATATCCGTCGTGGCGTTTAGGTTAATAACCTCCGTACTAACTAACGATATATTTCCGTATTGTAATGGTAATCGTGCCTATCGCCCTGATTATAAACATTTGCTATGCATAATGATATGCCCAGCGCTAGCCGGTCGCTGGATAATATGGACGCGAGATATGCGCAGTTAGGAGATAAAAAGTAATTGTATTACCGACACGGTGGACTCGAGAAAATGAAAGCGACAGTAATTATGCAAATGTAAAATACTGGTGGTGGAAGTCATTCGAAGAAATTCATCATTCACATATTGTGTGGCTCGTGGGAATTTTTTTTAATCAATGAAGTCTCCAACTTCTCTCCGCCAGATATTGCAATATGCGAAAATACCATAATGCACTTCGTGCGACTGTCGTTTTCATCACCAGAAGCAGCAGTTCTTCTGTTGTAATTTCCACCCAGCTTGATGCAGGGAATTGATTATAAATCGAGACGTGAATACACAATGAAAACACGATTGAAGTATGGCAGACAGAAATTACGTAAAATAATCGTGCGTCTATTACTCTGAGAAAAAGCATACCCGAGAAATATAGCAAAACATCCTAGTGTATTTTGTGTCTGTTAATAAGAACTATACGTGAGAGAGTATGTCCTCCACGTTACATTTCCACGCATATGTAGCCTTTATTTGTGTGTGTGTGTGTGTGTGTGTGTGTATGTATGTATGTATGTATATATATATATATATACACACACACACACACAAATTCATCATTCATCCGTATTGTAATGGTAATCGTGCCTATCGCCCTGATTATAAACATTTGCTATGCATAATGATATGCCCAGCGCTAGCCGGTCGCTGGATAATATATCTATCTATCTATCTGTCTATCTGTCTGTCTATCTATCTATCTATCTATCTATCTGTCTATCTGTATATATATATATATATATATATATATATATATGTGTGTGTGTGTGTGTGTGTGTGTGTGTGTGTGTGTGTGTGTGTGTGTTTCATACTTCTCTACACTATAATCTCACAGTTTATGAGAATAAAGTCATTGTCCAGCTGTGCGTTGACCTGATAGCCTATCTGGGTCTTGTATCTGTAACAATGTTAGAAATACGTAACTGTTAGGTTAGTTTGAAAAATATCTGGGGACTTATGATCATGATCCCACAAACTTGTTCTTTGAGTAACTGGAATAAATTGATTGAAACATATTTTATTGCTTTTTAAAAAGAACAAATGGATTAGGCACAAGTTATACAACTTAGTAGGCCTCCTCCATAACAGTATTATAATTTTGCAATTTAAATATGAACAGAAATACATGTTACTGAAACAGAATGAAAGAAAGAAAGAATAAACGAAACAGAGAAAAGACGCAATAATGTTATCTATGTGTTCGATAATTATACAGCATGTTTGTTCGAAGAAAACACAAAACACAAACAAGACATCGCAATGATTACGCAATGGCTACGAAAAACAAATCAATACATTATTTACTAAGGGAAACGTTTTCTTTCATTTATATACTTCTGTACATAAAAAAATATTTCTTTATTGTCCTCTTCACTCAGAGCATTTTTACCATTTAAAACCAGTTGTAGATTTATTGGCTGAAACATTTGCAATGAATTCCAAAAAATGCGTCTTTGCCTTTCATATAAACTGCATTCACAGAATTTAAAAAAAAATGTTTTCGAAATAATATACACATCTGCACGAGGAATCGGTGCTGAGGCCAGCTCTTTTAACTCTGCTTTTAAATCACTACACCCGTATCTTAAGAAAAAATAAAATCCTTACGTGTCACCTACGTCTATCGAACTTTCGCCTTTCGCCAAAACACCCGCTAGCCCCGCCCCACCCGCCATGTCCCGCCCGCCCCGCCCTGTACGCTATCAATCCACTGTATCACCTGCATGACATTCAAACGTCTGCGGGTTTCACCTCTCGGTCACTGGGGCATGTACAAAAATCAATACGCAATGGCGCAGTATTTTAAGATCTACTGGCTTAAACCCATTTCGACAAATTGGAAATGTAATACATAGCAGGTGATCAATTTTTAGATGCAATTTCATATTTTTAACTGACATGTGTCACTAGAATACTTAAAGGCCCACTCTCGACTTCGCAACATTTAACATATTTTACAAAAGTTAAAGTTTGTTTTGTGTAACGACACCACTAGAGCACACTGATTTAGTAATCATCGCCCACTGGATTTCAAATGTGTTAATTCTAACATATAGTCTTAGACGTGAAACCCGACACCATCCCACAGACAGGATATCACATACCACGGCTTTTGATATACCAGTCGTGGTTCACTGGCTGGAACGAGAAATAGCCAAATGGACCCACCGACGGGTATCGCGCATCAGGCGAGCGCTTAACTGCTATGCTGCACCACGCCCCTCGTGCGGGATCTAACTCGGTCGATAGACCGCTCGCCTGAGATGCTCGCACGTAGGATTTAACTACCTCAGTGGACCCATTAATTGATTGATTGTTTTCCCGTCCCAAACAATGCACTACGACTGGTATATCAAAGGCCGTGGTATGTGCTGTGCCATCTGTGAGAAAGTGAATATAAAATATCCATTGCTGCTAACAGAAACATGTAGCTGGGCTTCTCTAAAAGCCACTTGTCAAAAATATGACATCCAATAGACGATGAGTAATAGATCAATTTGCCTTGATATGACAATCAATTCTCGTCGCCATATCTTACAGCCCACTAGAACACTGTTCTGCAGAAAAGGTGATTTCCTGACACACTGTACGGTAATTTACGAGATGATATTATAGTGGAAGGAGAACGTATCTAAAAACTTAAGTTTGTTCTTGTAGGAACCGGGGGGGGGGGGGGGGGAGGGGGGAGACCGAACAGGTACGTTTCTGTGGTCCTACTCTATATGAAGAATAAAGATGAAACTATGGTTTGTGCTCCCTCCCCACTAGAGGCTATGATCCCCCCCCCCCCCCCACTAGAGATTGTACCCCCATAATAGATATCGTTCCTTCGGGCCTGTTGTTTAGGCAACTCACCTGTTACTGAAACAATACTAAATACATAATACATTTATGAAGTAAATGCTAAATCATCAAAACACAATAAATATGGAGAACTGTAGAATAATAATTCCTGTATCACAAAACAACAAAACAAATCTGAAACTGGTCAAAGACTTACATAATATTGTTGGTAAAGCGCTTTTTCGTAGACAATAACTTCTTTTGGTTTTAAATTATACTGTAACTGTGCGGTCCCATACACAAAATGCAACAGTGCCAAGTAAGTTGGCAAACTTGTGTCCAACCCTTTTGTTGTGTATGCAATAAAATATGTTTTCAATAAAAAAAAAACCCCAACAAAAACAATGCATAATATTAAAATTGACGATCATTGAAGGACATACAAGAAAGGTGGGTCACCGGAAGAAAACGGACTTTGATAGCTTTCTATTCTAAATCCTTAATTATTGACCACCAATCTAATTAAAATTAGCTCCACTATTACATGTGAATCTAACACCAGCCAGTTGAAGCTCATGTCCACCAATCAAAACCTTACTTGCAGAATCATGCCAGTGATTTAAAAATAATTTGAAAACATTCCGAATTATCCTGAGGGTATACGACATGTTTCGTGTGAATTACGAATGCCTTAAAACATGTTTTATTTTATAAAATAAATAATTTGTAATGTAAAACTGAAGACTGATTTTTTTTTTTTTTTTTATAAATAAATAATTTTTAATGTAAAATTGAAGACTGATAACCCATCCCGTACGTATTGGTATAGTTCGCTGTATTGCGGCCACTGAAATAGACTCGCCCGATATTTTTAGAATTTGTATGCTCCCAAATAACGTTATAAAAGGCGAAGTGTGATTGGTCAATATTTAAATTATTATTTACAGACGAAATGTTACCTGGACATTGGGGACTACGCAGTGTTGTTAGCAATCCGATTAAAATTAGTTCTACTGGTCTAAATAAGGCATTCGTAATTCACATAAAACATATAGTATACCTTCAGGATAATTCGGAATGTTTTCAAATTATTTTTAAATCACTGGCATGATTCTGCAAGTAAGGTTTTGATTGGTGGACATGAGCTTCAACTGGCTGGTGTTAGATCCACATGTAATAGTGGAGCTAATTTTAATTAGATTGATTGACCACTTACTCAAATTCTGTTAATAACAAACTCATTACATCATTTTGGTTTCATGTTCTGCTTATTTAATAAGGCGTGTGTAGTTGTGTGTATGTGTGTCTGAGTGTAAATGCATATGCGTATGCACGAGTCGAAATCCAAGGTAAACAATTTTACCATGCCGGTATAAATACATGATGCTGGGGTGGGGGGTAGGGGTGGGGTGGAGCGTAGCCCAGTGGTATAGCGCACGCCTGATGCGCGGTCGGTCTAGGATCGATCCCCGTCGGTGGATCCACTGGGCTATTTCTCGTTCCAGCCAGTGCACCACGACTGGTATTTCAAAGGCCGTGGTATGTGTTATCCTGTCTGTGGATAATACATATAAAAGATCCCTTGCTACTAATGGAAAAAAATGTAGCGGATTTCCTCTCTATGACTGTGTCAAAATGACCATATGTTTGACATCCAATAGCCGATGATTAATAAATCAATGTGCTCTATTGGTGTCATTAAAGAAAACAATACAATTATTGGGTACGGAATTTGATAATGATAGTTAATAGTCGTTCACTGTTTTAGTGTAACCTGACACAAACAGTAACTTGTAATTACTATTTAACAACTAGGAATTACCCCCTTCACGAGTTCATTCGAATGCGGTCCAAATAATAATTACAGCATTAGTAATGTGCCGTAAAATGGCAGATGAATCGATTTAATGACAAATATATATTAACTGGCTACTAAATATAAGTGGCTGGCGACTAAACTATTTTACTTTACTGGCCAGGGAAGAGTAAATTTTAACTTGCTTTGTAGAGCACTGCAAGTTCAAGTTCAAGTTCATTTTACCCCTTGTTCAACCTTCAACATTGTCACTGACCGAGTTCGGGGTGTATGGAAAGGGTGAGTTAAACTGAGTGCACTTTGCAAAAAAAAAGACATAAAAAAGAAAAGACTGAAAATTAAAACAGAAAGACTTTTCGGCCAATTATTCAGATTATTTAAAGCAATTAATACGTGCTGTCAAACTGAAAAGTGTATTGGACAATACTCGTGCAAACATATACAACATCATGTATACGCTAGTCATGCTATTTATTACATTTCGTGTCGATTTTCACACCAACTGTAAACTAAATATTCCCCATCTATTTGAGTTTGATTATGCAAAGTATCGTCAGGAGGGCACGGACAATGGCGTCTTGTGATGTTGATTAAGCAGAACGCGCCGGCTGCCGCCCACCGCAGCGTCATGCCTTAACAGTGTTGATTAAAACCCAGTGATCAGACTATGGCCAGGGACGCGTTACTTGCTCGCGAAAATTTTATTAAAGTAACTGTCATTTCTGCGAATAGACAGTAGACTGGAACTAATGTAATTGAAGCACATATATCTTAAGAGGCTTAATTCGCTAGAGTAAAACCAAAGCTCTTCAAACAACGACCTGATATACCAAGAGGTAACGCTTATATTCCAATTGTTTCCACGGAATTTCTTGTGCAACTTTAAATTCCTTCGACTCTGAGATACTGTGTGTGTGTTTTTGTGTGTGTGTGTGTTTTTTTTTAAGACGACTGGCTCACAGTTGCGCGCCAAATGGGAAAGAAGAGCCGACACTTTGCGCCGCTTCCTGGGAGTGACCTCTAGTATTGATCGTTTCTGCTCAATATTGAATATGTGTTAAATCACGGCCAATGAGTCCTGAAGGAAGGCTTTCCTCAATGTACGACTATTCCAGCGTGGATAGGTGCAGCGCCTAACACACACAGACACATACACACAGAAAGAGAGAGTGTGAGATATTATACACACAGAGAGATCCAAGTCTAGAGTCCACCGTTCACACGCCAATTTATAGTAGCAAACGTCATCGTGATTTTTAATCGACAGACACTTCGTTGTCATTTCATTTTACTGGAAGAAACGTTCTTAGTTTACAAACTATTTCGATGGATAATAGTTCGCATTTGTGCTTAATTTGGTTTCAGAAGCAAGCGATCAGTGGCAGTGTTTAAGTGTTAAAGATTTTAAAACGTGTTCTTTGTTTGGATTGGCCAGACGACACGTAACAATAGCAGACGTGATGCTGTAGTAGTAGCAGACGGCATGCTATACTAACAGTCAAAACGCTGTTATAGCGGAGAAAACGCCTCAACAGAAGCACTCTGTTACGATCCGATGTGGAAATAGTGGATTTGACCACGATACAGTAGTCCTGCACTAAGATATAGATCATTTGAACCTCATGGAATCCACGTAACGAGACATACGCAACAATAGTAAATATTCGCTGGACTACAGTGTGTACACGTGTAAATGATGGCTTATTCTTCGGATATTTTTGTTTACTGACGATTTTCCACTGTGCACGTTGATTTCTTGACTTCGTGAAAGGTAAGTTGACATTTCTGCACCTAAAACAAGCACACGTGTCTTAATGGCGTTACCAAAAGCCACGTGGTGTGAAGTAGAACAACACTGATTTCCACTGTTTATGTATGATTGGCAATGTTTACGTCTTGCTTATCGTTAATACTATCACTGGCTTTAGATGTTCAATAATACCTGACGAACTTTCAATATGTTCTGTTAATAGTAAATCTAAATGACAAAAGAGTTATGGTATTCAAAATCGCACCTCTGCACAAGGCAGAATCAAACGGGTGTTTAGATAGGGTCGTACATGTGACTGTTATCTCAAAGGAACTACATAGTGCGGCAGTTCCGGTCATTGATTGATATGGAGATAAGTTTCTTTTTGTTTAACAACACTACTAGAGCACATTAATTTATTAATCATCGGCTATTGGTAATTATAACATATAGTCTTAGAGAGGAAACCCGCTACATTGTTTTCTATTAGTAACAAGGGATCTTTTATATGCACCATCTTACAGACAGAAGAACACCTCATGGCCTTTGATATACCAGCCGTGGTGCACTGGCTGGAACGAGAAATAGCCCAATGAGCGCACCGACGGGAATCGATCCTAGACCGACAGCGCACCAGGCGAGCGCTTTACCGCTGAGCTACGCCCCGCCCCTTGATATGGAGAAAATGCCGTATTCATCTTATGTTACTCATACTGGTCATTTTACTCTTATTATCCGTTCTTCCTTTAGTCGTTTCAACACTTAAAAGATCTATCCTGAGTTAGACGCCTTTATAAAATGGTTCCTATTAATAGAGCTTTAAAACAACCCAACTTGAATACTTTAAATGCATTTTCTGGTTTAGGATGCTAGTGTCTGTATAATATATTATTCACTGGACTTCCTAATGTTTTAGTAATAATTTGTTTTAGCAATAATGTGGTACGTGTTTATAAACAGTTTTGAGCTACTACAAATATTAGGACTACCAGAATGTTTTTTAGGTACACAGATACTGATATTTGCGTCATTTCAACTGTTAAGTTGCGTCATTTCAACACTTAAGTTCGGCTGTTTTAACCGTTAAATTGGTCTGTTTCAACCCTTAAGTTGGGTCATTTCAACGTTTAAGTTGCATCATTTAATCCTAAGTGGGGTCATTTCAACCCTTAAGACGGGTCAGCTCGGGTCATTTTACTTAGGTAACTCGACTGGTTCTTTTACTGCCTAATGGTTCACCCCACATACCAAGTTCAACAACTTGGAATGACAACCAAAAACAAGATATACAAATATGCTTATTACCTGACAATAATGGAGGGAGGGGGGGGGGGGGGAGGGGCCAAACTGACACATATTTGGGGCCGAACTGACATCTTAGTGTTGGGCGAACTGGTCAAAATTGGTGGCCAACAGCTTTTAGGGTGAACTGTCCTGCACTATTTTTCTTCTGATGGAGTGCAGTGTATTAGTTTATCTCGATTACAATGCCGAATATTTAATTTTTTTTTATTTCTCATTGCCTGTCTCTTACCCATTGTCTGTGTTGGCAAGTTAGAAAGAGAGAGCGCCAACATTATGTGTGACTGTGAATTAATTTCGAGAGAGAGAGAGAGAGAGAGAGAGAGAGAGAGAGAGAGAGAGAGAGAGAGAGAGAGAGAGAGAGAGAGAGAGAGAGAGAGAGAGAGAGAGAGAGAGAGAGAGAGAGAGAGAGAGAGAGAACAAATGAAGTAGATACTATTTAGTTTTAGAAGTGTACTCCTTATTCATTATTCAAAATTAATCACCTGGACACCTTATTCTGATTCTGAAATAAAACCTGTCGTCTTATGTTTAGGTGTACACCAGCAGATGGCAGTGTATGTAATAAACAACCCAATTTATTTGCTTAATTTAAGACAATCAACGTGGATGATTTATTCCAAATTGTTATATAATTCACAAATGTACTCAAAGATTATAGCTTTTGTTTGGTGCAACTAAGATTCAAACACGCTGTCTACTGCACACAACTTGTTTAACTAGAACGGCTGTACATGGTAGGTGTTAATATCTTCGTGAGAGAGAGAGAGAGAGAGAGAGAGAGAGAGAGAGAGAGAGAGAGAGAGAGAGAGAGAGAGAGAGAGAGAGAGAGAGAGAGAGAGAGTGGGGGGTGGGGGTCACGGGTCACTGTCAGCATCACGCCATACGGGCTGCGTGTGAGAGAGAAAAGGTTCCCTGCCACCGCCAAGCTACACACGGCTTCGTGTGTGAGACAGAGAAGGTTCACTGCCACCGCCAAGCTATTCCGAGTAATAATAATGAATCTGTCTGTTCAGTGGACGTGTGTTACTGACACACTAGCCATGGCGTTCAATGAACTCCAAACGAAAATACTGTCAAACGTTCACTTGGATGAAATTATGCTGTGTACTTCCTTCATGGTAGACATCTTTGATTGACTACCACTAGACGAAGTTTTGGTCCGCGCTAGAGTGTCGTTTAGCCAATCATTCGTTCGTTCATTCATTCATTCATTCATTCTTTCATCCATCCATCCATCTATCCATCCATTCATCAATTAATTCATTCATTATTTCATCCATCCATCCATCCATTCAGTCTTTCATTCGTTCAATCATTCAATCACTCTCACTCATTCATTAATTAATTCATTCTTTCATTGATTGATTGATTCATTCAATGACCAACCATTAAGTCATTCATTCATTAATCCACTCACTCATTCATTCACTCATACATTTATTCACCCAACCATTAATTAATTAATTCAGTCATTCATCAACTCATTCACTCACTCACTCATTCATTGATTCATTATTTCATGACATAATCTATTTTCGTGCTCAAGTCAAGTAAGGTTGAAGCACGCTGTTCTGGGCCCGCATTTCAGCTTCCTTGGCTGAAGGTTAATGATTCACCCTTATTGTATGATTTGAGAAACAAAGCACATACACTGTATCAGCAAGACGTCTTTTAGAAGCACTTTCACATATTCAGGATTGTATATATTATTACAACCTTTGACATGAAAGTCGTAGAGCATTAACTGGGAAAATCAGTAACCTACGGACTCTACTGAAGGGGATTTATTCTGGTACCAACAGTTCTGATATTGCCCTTTGCGAACAAAGACTGATGCTTTAAAAACCATGGTATGTGCTGTGACAAAGTACACATGAAAGATAGCTTATTTCTAGCTGGAGGTAGTCAACATGGCGGCAACGAACGTTCTTGCAAGACTGGTTTTTACGCCTAATGTTAAAAAACTGTAATGTGATAGAATTCGATGGTACCAGTGAAATTGTTCGCGATCGCCCGGCCTCCTGAACTCGCAACAGTTTTTTACCACGCTCCACCTAAGGCCCGAAACACACCGGGTTTGGGTCTGGGTTTGGCGAATAATAAGTATGAGAAATCTACCTTGATTAATACATGTATATACCTTTCCTGTTGGTTATTAAGAAAAATGAATGAGTACGGTTCGAACATTGTGCAGCTACCAGTTTAGCAGTGTGAAAAAATATAGCGCATGTTCTATGACGTCTGTTGCTAGATCTGTAGTTGACGTCAGCACAGACGCGGTGTGTTCTGTCACATTCAGTTCAACGCGTTTCATTTTGAACTGGCACCATACTCGCCAGATACAGACACAGACCCAGACCCGGTGTGTTTTGTCACATTCATTTCAACGCGTTTCATTTTGGACTGGCACCATACTCGCCAGACCCAGACCCAGACCCGGTCTGTTTTGTCACATTCAATTCAACGCGTTTCATTTTGAACTGGCACCATACTCGCCAGACCCAGACCCAGACCCAGACCCAGACCCGGTGTGTTTTGTCACATTCAATTCAACGTGTTTAATTTTGAACTGGCATCATACTCGCCAGACCCAGACCCAGACCCAATCTAATCAAAATTAGCTCCAGTATTACATGTGGATCTAACAGCAGCCAGTTGGAGCTCATGTGCACCAATCAAAACCTTACTTGCAGAATCATGCCAGTGATTTGAAAATAATTTGAAAATATTCCGAATTATCCTGAGGATATACGATATGTTTCATGTGAATTACGAATGCCTTATTTAGACCAGTAGAACTAATTGTAATCAGATTGCTAACAACACTGCGTAGTCTCCAATGTCCAGGTAACATTTTGTCTGTAAACAATAATTTAAATATTGACCAATCACACTTCGCCTTTTATAACGTTATTTGGGAGCATACAAATTCTAAAAATATCGGGCGAGTCTATTTTAGTGGCCGCAATACAGCGAACCATACCAATACGTACGGGATGGGTTATCAGTCTTCAATTTTACATTAAAAATTATTTATTTATTTATATAAAAAAAACCTAAATCAGTCTTCAGTTTTACATTACAAATTATTTATTTTATAAAATAAAACATGTTTTAAGGCATTCATAATTCACACGAAACATGTCGTATACCCTCAGGATAATTCGGAATGTTTTCAAATTATTTTTAAATCACTGGCCTGATTCTGCAAGTAAGGTTTTGATTGGTGGACATGAGCTCCAACTGGCTGGTGTTAGATCCACATGTAATAGTGGAGCTAATTTTAATTAGATTGACCCAGACCCGGTGTGTTTTGGGCCTAACGAGTCGATTTCTAATAACCAATGCCCAAATATTATTCTCCATCGTGTATGGTATATTCTTCATACAATATTTTTAGTCGACCAGCCCCCTCTCCCACCCCACCACACACACACTCCTAAAATCGTATCCCCAGTTAAAGAATCGCTGGTCATGACCAGTTGTAGATAATGCCAGTTTATCATATTTATGTATGAAACCTAAACACTGATGATTGTACACAGTGGTGAAGTTTCTTTAAAGGGACATTCCTCAGTTTGCTGCATTGTAAATGTTTCCGACTAATAAACTATTTCTACAATTAAACTTACATATTAAATATATTTTCTTGTTTAGAATATCAGTGTCTGTATATTCAATGTGTTTCTGGTCGTTTTAGCCCAGACTGGATTTTGTCTTCAAATAATTTCAAATAACCTTTTTAGGAAATAAAATGAAATTTACGCTAGTACAAATATTAGAACGACCAAAAACACGTTTAATAAACAGCCACTAATATGTTATGCAGGAAAAAATTAATTGATACGTAATTACAATCGTTAAAAAGTCGATAACATCTTAAAAATTGCAGCAAACTCAGGGATGTCCCTTTAATAAGCTTTCCTTTCACTTCCTAGAAGCTGCTAAAGCCATTGTTCTGTGGGTATTTTAAAACAAACATTCCTTTCCTTCCCCAGTTCACACTTACCTGGCTGTGTGTGATCATGCCCGGAAGTGATCATTATTAATGGAATAAAAATAAAGAAAGATCATCTGTTGCTCCAGGCAGACTCCCACTATTGTAGAAATGAATGGCATCAGTTATGAATGGAGCTCTCTAACAACATAACTCGCAATGCATTTATTGTTGGTCATAAACACAAAAAGAACTAAATTAAGACATAACATATTTTCCGAAGATCCATTAATAATGATAGATGCAAAATTGCAGTATTAAAAAAAAAAAAATTGTAATAAAAAAACACCCCCTCCAAAAACCAAAAACCCCCCAAAACAAAACAAACAAAAACAAAACAAAACAAACAAACAAACAAACAAACAAAAAGAACAAAAACAAAACAAAGCCACAAAAAAAACCCCACCCAACCAAAACCCTACAAGTTACTAGTAATGGATACCATTCATATAAAAAATTGATTTTTCCAGTGGGCGTAACAAAAACATTTCCTCGAGAATCATTTTCTAAAAGTAGAAGATATGTACAAAAATCCACGTCACGTTTTTGCTTGTTTGTTAGGTTTTTTTTTTATTTTATTTTTTATTTATTTATTTACTTACTTTTTTTTTTTTTTTTTAATTTTTTTTTTTTTTATGTTAACCTAAATCCATGGTAGATTTCAGCGTCCCTTTCTCAGGTATAAATGTGTGACGGTACATGCTCTTAATTTTGTTTTCGCCTGTGGCGATATTAATTGTTTTAGAAGGCCGTGTGCAGTTCCAAATTGCACTTAGCCAGATGGGCAACTTGTTACGTAATACTTCTGCGCGACGGTCCTCGATCGGTACGCCTATTACACACCCAGAGCAGGTGTGGAGGCCATGTGGATAGTAGTTACGTAATATCTCCGGTAGTGCTGTTTATGGCCAGGGGATTGCTCGCGGGATGGCGACAGCCAGACTGACGATCAGAGAGAAATATGCCGACTCTGAGAGAGGTGGAATATCAGATGATAGGGGGAGGACCGCCTTGTACCCCCAGGCGATATTCTGATTATATAATAAATAGCTAGTTTTTTTTAGAGATATCGGGGAGAAGCAAAAAGGATGGCTCCCAGGGAACGTTGTCCGTTTGGACTTTGGGTAAATATATTATTTCTGCTCTGTTGTATAACCTTGATGTGATTGATGTGACTTTTAAATATTTTAATACTGTATTATACCAATATTCTTTAGACAGTGTCTTCGGTCATCTGATGAAGTAAATCGTAGACTTTTTGTTCTAACATTATACGAGTATTTGGTAATATAAAGCTTAGCCAGTCATCCTAGAAGACCTAGGTAAACTGTAGGTTATTGTCTTTATTGTGATAGGTACCAGTATTAATTCTGTGTTACAAGGTTACGGAACGAGTAGTAAGGGTTAATTAAAAATTAACCAGTTAGGAATAGAGCTGTAATTCCTTTATTAATTAAGTTCCCTTAGAAGCGTTTCTCAATTATCACACGTGTGGGTGTTGTGTCACGATGAAGTGTTTAGCATATTGGGTAAACTAGACACCTAGAGATTAACTAATTAAGTGATCAGTTCTGGGTTGTTATTTTTGTTGTTATTAATTAACTACTGCGGCAGTACATTTGTCAGCGTAGGTTAATACAGATTCCAAAGTGTATTGTGTTTTTGTTGTGTTTTCTAGTGAACTAAACGTGCTATAATAATATATACTTTATATAAGATCGTATCTCTGATCATACCTAGAGACGAGCCAAGCGGGTATATACCGCCTGTTACAGAGAGATCTAATAGATATACAGTTAGGAGAGATATTTGGATAATCGTGTTTTATTCAGTTACGGGTATTATAGAATCCCCGTGACAGAATGAATGAATGAATGAATGTTTAACGACACCCCAGCACAAAAAGGTACATCGGCTATTGGGTCAGGTCAAGTCAGAGGTTTTTTTTACGTACACATTCAGAGCAAGCTGTTGTAGCGCACGCCTGACATGGGCGCAGGACAGGGGCTATTGGGTGTCAAACCTCCTATTTTAATTTTTGAATTGACCACAAAACATTCAGTGTATATATGTGGGTGTGCACAATATGGACGCATAAAACAGTAACCTCACGCGCTTAACCTGTCCGTAAGAATTTCCAATAAATATTTGAACTTGCCAGTAGTAAGTGAAATTATTTGGTTGTAATCTTTTATAGGCATGTAGTTCAAAACATTTTTTTTTTAAATAAACAAACAAACAAATAAGTATATAAATAAATAAATACTAACAAATAAATACATACATAAATAAATAAATAATTTTGGTGGAAAGCCGCCAGTATACAAATAAGATATGGCCCTTTTAAATGTAAACACTATATATATATATATATATAACACGCATTCATGAACACTAGGGCGGGTCGTTGACAAGTGGAAAAGCGCTAGCTTGACGCGCAGTTGGTCGATCCCCGTTGGTGGTCCTATTGGGCTATTTCTCGTTTCAGCCAGTTCACCACGACTAGTATATTATAGGACCTGGTATGTGCTATCCTGTCTGTAGGATGGTGTATATGAAAGATCCCTTGATACTAATGGAGAATGTAGTGGGTTTAAGACTATATGTCAAAATTTCCAAATGTTTGACATCTAATATTGTCCAGTCAATCTAAAGCTAAAAAAGGCCTAACCTAGAACAAATTGCAACAGAATATCAAAAATGTACATTGATGTAGGTGGTGGAAAGTGACTAAATTTGCATAAATTAAACATGGCCGCCGCGAGTATATGTGTATGTATGTGTGCTAAATGATGTTTTAATTTCATTGCATTTTGTCTGTAATAACTTACTTCATGACTTAAAAATACCTCCCTTAATTTATAATTTAAAATGTTTTTAATTTTTCAAGATGGCTGCCAACATTCCCATTAAAATAACAGTTCCTTAAAATTCCAAAGTGATCCGATATCTTGATAATCTTTCTGTTGTAACTTACTCTCAAAGCCATCCTAGACAACATATCAAAAATGTACATTTATGTATGTTGGGGAAGTGACTAATTTACACAAATTAAAATGGCTGCCATACAGCATATGTTACAATAGTATACACTTGGATGTGTACCATTACAAGATATATTTAGTAAAGGATGTTTTAAATAATTGTAGTTTGTCCATAATAACTTACTTGATGATTAGCGAGATCTTTCTTTATTTATAATTTATGGTCTCACTACACAGATGTTATCTGCCACTGAAACCCATGTTAAATTACCCAACTTCAAATGAAGATTGTCAGTAGAACGGGTTCTCATTGGCACTAACAACATACACCATTGCGAACATACATTATATAAGCATTTATTTTCACTCCAAAATTGAGAACATTTCCGTCTCAGTTTTTTCGCTATATGACCGCATCTGACTGTAGTACCGGTGGTTCATTAACCGATTCACCGCGGCTGTTTATTGCGCTATACACCCATGTCCCAAAAGGTCAATGCACAATATTACAAATTTCATGGGCAAAATACAGCCAGAAGGCTTACCATTAAAGATACATATTGTTTTAATTCTGCACCATTTCCTAGAAGTGAATATGTGAACCATAACTTGTATCACAATTAGGAACTATAGTGGACCGAGATCACTGAACTCTCACCCGGACATGATCTGTGTAGTGAGACTTAAGATGGTTTTAATTTTTCCAGATAACCGCCAACAGTCCATGGTCATACTGCTACCATGGAGCAGTCATGTGTATTGTATATATGTAGTCTGCCACTCACGAGGATGATGCATCCTTCTTCACTGGTTAAACCTGCACAAAACATAATGTTGTGGGTATATTTATGGACAGTTCTAATGGCATGCACTTGTAATATCTTCTCTACTGATATTTTTCTTATTTGTTCAAACAGTTTCTTCCTATGCCAATTAAAAGATCAGAAGGTTTAAGAACAAAGGGGGTAATGTTGAATTATATGGTCGATGACAGGTATTCAAGTAAATGTCTTTATCATTTTCAGTCCTGCTTACTCTCATTCTATTTCGTTGTTCCTATAGTGTATGTGTGAATGAGCAGTAATTGAATTTACATTTTGTCCACACTGGGTTTAAGCAAACAAGATGGTTTATAGGATTATGTCATCATTTGTCAACAGTAAAGATGTAGATTTATGTTTGGGTATTACACATGACCTACTTAAAAATTATTCATACCAGTTGCATGCTGACAAAATAGTGAAATACTATGACAACCTATATCGGAAAAATAATATTTCAGAGCAACAAATGTAGGAAAGACCTTTCTATGACGTCTATTTTCGTTCTGTGCGACCCACGAAACCCAAACATTGATATATTACATAAAGGTGTTTGATCTAAAAGCGACAAAATGTGGCCGCCATTTTGAATAAATTAAAGTTCCAGTTTTTAAAGTGGTCGTAAACAAAAACGTCCATCAGATCCGTGTTTATTGATCAAAAGTGCCATAAAATGACAGGGCATAATTATCTAATGTAGAATTTTTAATTTTTATTTACCCAAGCTTTTCATCAGTTTCAAATTCAAAGCTTAACATATCATTTATGTCACTTTTGTAACTAAATAATTAGTTTATATTTACAGGCTTTCTTTGACAATACTAGTAACACTAACAGAAGTACATTGTTTGTATATATCTACATTTATGTGCAATTTTGGGGAAATTGGTACCCATTTTGAACAAAGGCGACCATCTTGAGTTTTACTTTTCATCCATATATCGCTGAATGAATTTTAAAGAATATCTGTGAATACATTTGAGTCATAGCACTGATAATTCCAAGTATTTGTCCACTGAATCTTAAGAATAGTTCGCCATTGTGTTTGCATATATTAGTTATGGCGGCCATTTTAAAATTATGCAAACTAACATATTTGCCCCAACCGACATCAATGTACATTTTTGATATGTTGTTCAGGTAGGTTTCAGAGAACAGTTGCAATAAAATAATTTCTGTTGCAAAATATTCTAGGTCAAACCTTATTTTGAATGGACTAATTGCTGATGATTAATAAATCAATGTGCTCTAGTGGTGTCGTTAAATAAAACAAACTTCTTGAACGCTAAACCTTTTTTTCTTTTGGTTGTTTTTATTTGGTAACGGTGATTGGCTCATGACTTCCATCTGCCATTCAGACCCCACGGTCCTGGAATAGATTTTACCAATCGAAGGTACATTTTATAATTGATTTTCGCGACAGCTGCTGTTTTTCCCCGGTTGCTTTGTTTTAAATTACATGTGTGATCAAGGATATTCACGGCTGGCAATCTAATCTCATTTTACATATTGTTATGCAAAAACATATACGCCTACGGGGGATCTTTCGGCTATGAATAAGATGATTCATTTCTGCAAAGTCGGAAGGTACAAATGTAGGTACCCATTAATGTAATCCAGTTATGCATTGTCTAAAACGTATTGGAGAAAAAGGGGAACGTAGTAACTGTTATACAGACTCACATAATTTATTATATGCATGTAACGATCAAGTGGAACCACGGGATATTATTAAAAAACAACCTGGAATATTTTGATGATTTTTGTTGCGATCCCGGAGTTAATTTCGTGCGATCGAAGCATTATGTTCCACCATACCTCTGTGTCCGAGACAGAGTAATGACATAAAAACTGTGTATCAATGCTAATTAAAAGACCACAACGCAGTTTGCATGAAAATAAACGATAAAGTACCATGATTGAAAAGTGTTATATGTTAATTTACTCAATATTCGTGGGAGTACAATGTATACGTGAGGGGATCTCAACATTTCCTGTTGACAAAGAAAAGAATACAATGAATCCCATCGAAGATCATTTTGAAAAGGCGCTGTAGTATTTATTACTGGAGGTGGTGTGTGGTCTGGCACACATATATGATATTTCATACAACTCTACACTGCACTACACCTCACAGCACTACCCTATACTAAAGCATACCACTCTACACTACACTACACCTCACAGCACTACACTAATAAACTAAATCACACCACTCTACACTACACTACACTACACTACACTACACTACACTACACTACACTACACTAAATCATACCACTCTACTACACTGCATTGCACTACAGTACATCACATCACTCTACAATACACCACATTGCACTGCACTGCACTACACTACACTACACTACACTACACTACACTACACTACACTACACTACACTACACTACACTACACTACACTACACTACACTACACTACACTATACTAAACTAAACTAAATCATAGAGAGAGAGAGAGAGAGAGAGAGAGAGAGAGAGAGAGAGAGAGAGAGAGAGAGAGAGAGAGAGAGAAAGAGAGAGAGAGAGAGAGAGAGAGTATCGTCAAACGTATACGCTCGATTGGTCGCCTGTGCCGCCATTGCTCGGCAAAGCACAAACGACAGCCTGTTGTCAGTTTCAGTTAGCACGTGCGTTTGCCGATTTCAAATTGTAGGGTGTATACTACCAAATCAAATCCCATAGACGACAATAGTAACATATATGGCTAAAACTCCTACCTGCAGCGTATCAATCAACATAAACGCCACAGATATAAATACTACCACCCCTACACACTTAAAATGAATCAGAAAAAATTGGGGGTCAAGCTGCTTGTTTCTGAGATAACGGGTAGCGTCTATGAATACCCTAGTTCCGCACAAAATTCGAGTACATTTTTTTACAGGTACCCCATACATGTTTCAAGCACAAGGCTACTTGACACTTTGGTACTAGATGAAATAAAATTGCATATATTTTTTACCCAGATGAAACTATTATTTTTTTACAACCAACACACTCACATTTATAACCAATCACAGGACTTGTGGTGTTCACTTGTCTATCAAAAGTTGGGTGCACCTCGAACTTTGACCCAGCCGGAAGTTATATGGTTTAGTACTACCTGTAGGGTTCGTCTCAAAAATGAAATGAGAAATCTTGCGCTGAACGAAGAACGTTCGGTTGAGGATACGGTACTAGAGTCTTTCGTTAAAACCGGTTTGATCTTGACAACATATTATCGACAATCGTACCGTCCTATTTCAGAATTAATATTTTATAAAGTGTTAGTAGAACTTTCAAAGTTTAGTTTGTATACTATTAACACATTGATCATATATATATATTTTTAAATAAAATATACTAAAGTAGACAATGAACGTTTTCACTTCTTAATTTTACGTGTATTAAAATCGACAAATTCAAATAAATATTCTTTCGTTTGGAAAGGGTAAAGTTAGGTGTTTTTGTTTAACGACATCACTGTTAGAGCATATTGATTTAATAATTATCTGCTATTGGATGTCAGACATTTGGTAATTTTGACATATAATCTTAGAGAGGAATCGGGTGCATGTGCAGGGGGAGGGTATTGGAGGTCGAAACCCTTACCTGCCCAAGCTTAAAACAAAATTGAACTATATTTTCTGAGGAAGCATGGCCCCATATAAACTTCGCTCAACACAGTCTATAACCTCAACCCCGATGAAATCCCTGCACACGCGCCCATTGATTTATTAGTCATCGGCTTTTGGATGTCAAACATATGGTAAGTTTTTTATTAGTAGCAATGGATCTTTTATATGTACCATCTCACAAACAGGATATCACATACCATGGCCTTTTATATACCCGCCGATGGGGATCGATCCTAGACTGACCGCGCATTTCCAAAAACACCTGTTTAGGTCTAAGTAATGAATAAAAATAACATATAGTCTTGAAAATTGTTTACGTAAATCGAACACAACACCCTCTTCCTCTACCTCTAGAGGAAAGGAAATGTTTATTTAACGACGCACTCAACACATTTTATTTACAGTTATATGGCGTCGCACATATGGTTAAGGACCACACAGATATTGAGAGAGAAAACCCGCTGTCGTCACTTCATGGGCTACTCTTTTCGATTAGCAGCAAGGGATCTTTTATATGCACCATCCCACAAACAGGATAACACATATCACGGCCTTTGATATACCAGTCGTGGTGCACTGACTGGAGCGAAAAATAGCCCAATGAGCCCACTGACGGCGATCGATAGCATCAAGCGAACGCTTTACCACTGGGCTACGTCCCGCCCCTCTACCCCAAGAGCGTTACGTAATTAGTAACACCCTCTTACATGTAACGCGTATGCCAACCGCTGGCCACTCAACATTTCAAGGCAAACCCCCCACCGACCCTTGGAAAGGCGTTGTACCATACCTCTGTGGATATGTTCTGGAGATATGAGACGACCCCTCAATCAAGACAGTTAAATTTGTTCAAAATCACGTGAGAAGCTCAGCGCCTGCGCAAATCACGTAAAGTCCCAGTTCTACTGGCGTCCCGCTAAATGAAGAAAAATAAAGCTGGCCATTCCGTTTGTAGTTGACCTAGATAATGTAGATAAGCGAGCATTGCGAAACTATAGCGATGTGGTGGGCCTTTTATGTACCAAACAGAACTGAATCATCTATTCTATATGCTTAAATAATAAAAACGTTCCAGATACTGCAGCTTTAAATATTAATCCACTACAATAGCCTAATATAGCTACATAGCTACTTGGTTTTCAGGATTTGGCAATTACTGCCATCACAAAAATAATGACTCGAAAAGCTTCACTAAATTCTTACACAATTTTGGTTTTCCCCACCACAAGCCAACCTCTGCCTGCACAGCTCGGTATCTGTGCCACCATGAGCGGATTATTGGGTAACTGGATTCTGTTGTCCTCCGACCTGATGGATTTTTTGTGTCACCGGCTTGAATGGTTACACCGGGGAGGTGATGAGAATCTGAAAACTGCGTTATTGATTCGAGTTCTCCAAACAGCGGGAATCCATCTGTAAAGGACGAGATCACTACACGGTTATAAGGTCTCACACCACAGAAAATATCAGACTGTAAAATTGTATACTTTGCGAAACAAAAAAAGAAAAAAGAAAACAAGAAGAAAGAAAACCCACCATGTATATTTGTTACTGAGTAATGTGTATCACCATTTTTAAATTATTCACTTTATTTATAATGTGTACGCACCATATCATACAACTCTGTCTCTGTCTGTCTGTCTCTTTCTCTCTGTCTGTCTGTGTATCTCTCCCCTCTCTGCGTCTCTTTCTGTGTGTATGTATCATGTCTGTGTGTGTCTCTCTCCCTCTCTCTCTCTCTCTCTCTCTCTCTCTCTCTCTCTCTCTCTCTCTCTCTCTCTCTCTCTCTCTCTCTCTCTCTCTCTCTCTCTCTCTCTCTCACTGTGTCTCTGTGTGTCTCTCTGTATGTGTATGTCTCATGTCTCTGTGTGTGTCTCTCTGTCTCTGTCTCTCTCTCCGTATCTTTCTCTGTTTAGTTGTTTGGCAAGCACGCGTGTGGTGTGTGTATGCGTGCGTGTACGGTATATGTATGTGTGTGTATGTGTGTATATGTATGTCTGTGTGCGTGTGTCTCTCTCTCTCTCTCTCTCTCTCTCTCTCTCTCTCTCTCTCTCTCTCTCTCTCTCTCTCTCTCTCTCTCTCTCTCTCTCTCTCTCTCTCTCTATGTACGTGTATGTGTATGTGTGCATGTCTGTGTGTGTATGTGTATATATGTGACTGTGTTGTGTATGTGTGTGTGTGTGTGCTGTGTGTATGTGTATATGTATGTGTATATATATATATATATAATATATATATATATATATATATATATATATGTGTGTGTATGTGTGTGTGTGTGTGTGTTTGTATATGTATGTGTATATGTGTGTGCAGTGTGTGTATGTGTTTGTATGTGTGTTATGTGTGTGTGTTTGTGTGTGTGTGTGTGTGGGTGTGTTTATTTTTATGTGTATGTATATGTGTATGCCTCTCTCTCTCTCTCTCTCACTCTCTCTCTCTCTCTCTCTCTCTCTGTGTCTAGTATGTGTCTAGTATGTGTCTAGTATGTGTGTGTGTGTGTGTGTGTGTGTGTGTGTGTGTGTGTGTGTGTGTGTGTGTGTGTGAGTGTGAGTGAGTGAGTGTCTGGAGTGATTTGTCACAGGTATAATTCTACTTGCAGTGTTAATCCCTTGAGATATATAAATTAAGTTATAGGGCCAGGATTTGTGTTTCGACTTGGCGAAGGCCATCATTTTGTGTACAACGTCAATAAACAAGCAACACACGAGACTCGAGTGATGTTCGTAAACGATCTTACAATCTCTAATCTTTGTCCCCGCGAGATTAATCAGAGTGATCAGGGATTGCTCTAATAGCCTGCCGTGACAACTGAACACGCGATTCAATCCTAAGACTCAGTATAACATCCTCTCAACTAAGTACATGTACTACAATTGTGTGCGAAACTAGGCGTTTTGTAAAAACATCCAAACATATTAACAAATGACCCATTAGAGGGTTCCACTATCCTCAGAGAATCTCACTTTTTGTGGGGGGTTTTTACTCCAGAAAATAGCATACACATCTCAGGGTTTAATTTGTACAGTGTTTCATTTGTTTATACAAAGTAGTCCCCCCTAGGATTTTGATCAGGGTACGGCCCTGTCAAATAAATAATAAGATATACTAAGACTAAAAACAAAACAAAAACCGATGTGTATTTTTGTGCTGGGGTATCGTTAAACATTCATTCCATTCATAATTTTACCATTGTGTGACATGGAATAGCTGTGTTTTTGTAAAATGGCCTTTGTGCAATACATGTGTCATGAAACAAGACGACCGACGAGTGTTTGCTCCTATAGGTGTGAGTTGTATGTGAACGTTTACAATTATAGCTGTGTGTGAAGTAGGCCTATATTTCAGTAACAACGCAATACATACAGTTACACGAGGACAAGCATTGTATAATTTTAAAAGTTAATTACAAAGTGGTTTTGTTTTTGTTTAACGACAACACTAGATCAATCATCGGCTATTGCATATAAAAAATTTGGTAATTCTGACTCGTAGTCATCACACGACGCCATATAACCGTAAATAAAATGTGTTAAGTGCGTCGTTAAATAAAACATTTCCTTCCTTCCTTCGTAGTCATCAGAGGGAACCAGCTACATCTTTCCTAACGCAGAAAGGGATCTTTTATATGCACTTTCCCACAGACAGGATAACACATACCACGGCTTTTGATATACCAGTCGTGTTACACTGACTGGAACGAGAAATAGCCCAATGGGCTCATCGACAGGGATCGATCCCACATCGACCGCGCATCAAGCGAGCGCATTACCACAAGGCTACGTCCCGCCAGATTACAAAGTGTTAATTAACAACCAATGAAGTATTAAAATGAAGTATTATATATTTGACAATATTTAAAAAAATTATTTGATGTGTTATTAACCCCTCACCATCCGGTAAGCACACCCAAACATTTGATTTCATTTCAACTTATTTTTGTGCTTATAATCCAATTAAGGTTCAAGCACACTGTCCTGGACACAGACCTCAGCTATCTGGGCTGTCTGTCCAGGTCAGTGGGTTAGTGGTTAGTGAGAGAGAGGAGGGTGTTGTGGTCTTACACCATCCCACTGAGTCGTTAAAACTCGCTCTGGGTGGAAGCCGGTACCGGGTTGCGAACCCAGTACCTACCAGCCTTATGTCCGATGGCTTAACCACGACAGCACCGAGTCCGGTACCCAAACATGGCATTGACCGTGTTACGACTTGTGTTAGAGTTAACTACTCTTGAATGGTCAAGGTTTAATACTAGTCTCATTTCAAATCATTTAAAAAATAGTGTCAATTGATACTTCACTTCCATACGTCATTGCTTGTTGCTTAACTTTATGTGACGAGTATAATATTATATTAATGACAAAACCCATATCAAATTTATGTTTATTTCGTTTAACAAGACCAGTTGAGCACATTGATTATTTATCCTCGGCTATTGGATGTCAAACCTTTGACAATTCTGCCATTATAGATAGGATATTGGTTTTGAGTATTACAAAAATCAATTCTCTCCTTTAATTACGAGAATGTTTGTTTGTTTGTTTGGGGCTTTTTATTTTGTACTTGTTTTTGTTGTTGGGGGGGGGGGGGGGGGGGGGGGGGGGGTGGGGGGTGTTGTTGTTGTTTATTTTTGGGGGTTGGGTTTTTTGTGGAGGGTTTTGTATTGTTTTTGTTATTTTGCTGGTTGCTGGGTTTTTTGGGTGGGTGGGGGTTGTTAGTTGGGTTTTTTTACTTACTTTTGCTTAACGATACCACTACAGCACATTGATTTGTTATTAGAAAGCGTCTGCGCAGCGAAGCGGGCCGAGTACTATTATTTTTCAGGAATGGAAGTTTGTTTTGTTTAACGACACCACTAGAGCACATTGATTTATTACTCATCGGTTATTGGATGTAAAACATATGGTCATTTTGACACAGTCATAGAGAAGAAACCCGCTACATTTTTCCATTAATAGCAAGGGATCTTTTGTATGCACCATCCCACATACAGGATAGCACATACCACTGTCTTTGATATACCAGTCGTGGTGCACTGCCTGGAAGGAAACCATATCAAATATACCAACGTTTACAGCATGGCTGGAGGATAATAATGATGTAGTGTTTACAAGTACTTCATTTCACGCAAGAAAACCAACTGATACACCGCATCGCTTAGATCTTGTGAAATACTAATTTGGCGTATTTCGGGGCTGTTAAGTTTGTTAACAATATTATCAGTTAAATTAGCAATTTTCTTAGATTCGAGAGTGGGGCGGAGGGAGGATGTACGCACGAGAATTGTGTTCTCCTGTATTGCTATTCCACAAAGACGTTAGATCTGCCAGAAAATATTAAGTATCGCGCAATGGTTTATTCAGTTACGATCGTTTCAAAGGAAACAACAGATGTTTCTTGTAAAATATTTAGATCATCGCATTTTCATGGAAGCTTTTAGAAAAGTGTTACACATCTAATACGCCGTGATTTTTAGTCTATAGAACGAGTCAGTAACTACAAAGTACTTGGTTAATATTTGTGTTTTATATACACCTGAAATGAATCAAGCACCACTTAGTTTTGACCGTGTGACTATTCGCTGATTACCATATTATAACATCATGTACAAATATAAAACACAAGCTCAAATGCACTTTTTAAAAGTTCGTGTGTGTTCGCTATGAATGGAGATCGTCAAACGTATACGCTCGATTCGTCGCCTATACCGCCATTGCTCGGCAAAGCACAAACGACAGCCTGTTGTCAGTTTCAGTTAAAGGGACACACCCTAGTTACGGCTAGTTGTTAACCATTACGGCGTTGTTTTTCGCTATATTACCCATTTTTTTCACAAATAAAATTGCATTTTACTTACCGTTTATTATTTAGAATATACATTTCCATTCACCTGAAGTGTTTTTGGGTAATCCTGGTAATCCTGGTTTTTGTAATACCACAAAATGTATTTTTCTTATTTCTTAAAACCGTTGAGCAGACAAGGTCTAATCTATTTTTAGACGGGATATTTCCATTTCAATGTCACAGACGTTGGTATACCACGTGACCGTTATCATTTTGGTTCGGTTTGTTTTCTCGTGCACGGTTCGCGCAATCAACATCCGATTTGTTGTTGTTCATTTGTGAGATTTTTCTTCACAGTTCGTGAACATTTTCAGTAACAATAAAGTTCAGACAAGTAAGTGTCTCAATACAAAACGTTACAAACCCTTAAAACCAATAATTTTGCTAAGTCTTACGATATCTGGAGAGGGGATACAACCAGGACAGAACAGTTGGAACATGTCCAGGAGAGGTGAAAAGAACGCACCCCAAGTCTTTGCGCACTCTGTGAAATTTGTCGTGACGTAGACATTGTTGTGCTTCGAGCGACATCTACCGGTGAAATCAGAATACTAACTTTCAAAATTATTTCAAGCAATTGGGACATGGGGATTCCCATGGTATTTATCGATATAAAACCTGCTTTTTCACTCCAATTGATAAAAACGTGATCTAAGTGTGTTACAGGTTTGTAGATTAACCAAATTATAATTTATTTTCGCTGGATGGAACTAGGGTGTGCGGCTTTAACACGTACGCTTGTGGATTTGAAATTGTAGGGTTCGTCTCAAAAAATGAAATGAGAAATCTTGCGATGTACGAAGAACGTTAGGTTAAGGATACGATACTAGAGTCTTTCGTTAAAACCGGTTTGATCTTGACAACGTCTTATCGAAAGTGGTACCTTCCTATTTCAGAATTAATATTTTATAAAGTGTTAGTAGAACTTTCAAAGTTTAGTTTATATACTAGTAACATGTTTATATTTTAAAAATAAAATATACTAACATAGACAATGAACGTTTTAATTTCTTAATTTTACGTGTGTTAACATCGACAAATTCAAATAAATATTCTTTCGTTTGGAAAGGGTAAAGTAAAACAACATCAGTGTTAAAGCATATTGATTTAAGAGGAAACGGATGCATGTGCAGGGGGCGGATATTGGGCGTTGAAACCCTTACCTGCCCAAGCTAAAAAAATAAAATAAAATTGAAATATATTTTCTGGGGGAGCATCGCCCCATATATAAACTTCGCTCAACAGAGTCTATAACCCCAACCCCGCTGAAATCCCTGTACATGCGCCTTTTGATTAATTTTTAGCAAGGGATCGTTTATCCCACAGACAGGATATCCCATACCACGGGCTTTTATATACCAGTCATGGCGCACTGGCTGGAACGAGCCCGCCTGTTGGGATTTATTCTAGACCGACCGCGCATTTCCAAAAACCACCTTTTTAGGTCTAAATAATGAATAAAAATAACATATAGTCTTGATAAATGTTACGTAGGTCGAACACAACACCCTCTTCCTCTATCCCTAGAGCGAGACGTAATTATTAACACCCCCTTACATGTAACGCGTATGCCAACCGCTGGCCACTGTGAAAATTTCAAGGCAAATCCCCCACCGAACCCTGGAAAGGTGTTGTACCATACCTCTATGGATATAAATATGTTTTGGAGATATGAGACGACCCCTTAATCAAGACAGTTAAATTTGTTCAAAATCACGCGAGAAGCTCAGCGCCTGCGCAAATCGCGTAAATTCCCAGTTCTACTGGCGTCCCGCTAAATGAAGAAAAACAAAGCTGGCCATTGCGTTTGTAGTTGACCTAGATAATGTATATAAGCGAGCACTGCGAAACTATAACGATGTGGTGGACCTTTTATGTACCAAACAGAACTAGATCATCTATTCTAAATGCTTAAATAATAAAAATATTCCAGGGACTGTAGTTTTAATGTATTCCAGGGGAAAAAGACCGTAAATATGCATGACAATGTCTGGTAATTAACTATGAAGCTTGAATAATACCGATGCTCTTCTCAAAAGTAATTTATTGACACCAACTCCGTAAATACCTAGTAGATACAGAATATGTTAAAACTCTCAGTATCAGGTTCAAACCTCGACGGCTCGGACAACTATTTCTAGACGCCTTTTTGGATGCAATACAATGTAGATGGTGCTAAATTCATTTTATACCTTATGCTATAGGAAGAATCAACATTACTTCTACCTCTTTATTGTGCAATAAAAGTGTGGAACCAAATGACGCACGTAAGATATCTATATTATAATATTGTATTAATGACACACCCAAATCAGCGTCATGTCGTAAACGTAATCAAGATATTAAAATATTTATACCAATACAAATATATTGTTTAAAATGTCAATGTTTTACACTATAACTGAATCAATGAATGAATGTTTAACGACACCCCAACACGAAAAATACATCGGCTATTGGGTGTCAAACTATGGTAATGCAAACAAATAAAGTGATGATCAACATCAATATACAAATTCAAGATTTAAACAAAAACACAGTGTAAAGAACCGTGCAAAAACACAAATATCATAGATAGATACTGACTTTTACTCAGAATTTATTTGTGCTGTATTAGCCATTCTCAAAGATAATGTTACACCCCTGCACCACGGTGAGGTTACAGCACGCGCAGGGGTTTACATTATGAATGAAGCTATTTGTGTGTGCGTGTGCGTGCGTGTGAGGTAGTGCTTACGCATATGTGTGTTTGTGTGTGTGTGCGTGTGGGTGAAGAATGTCAAATTTGCGTGTGTGTATATGTATGTTTATGTCCATGCGAGGGTGTGTGTGTGTGTGTGAGAGAGAGAGAGAGAGAGAGAGAGAGAGAGAGAGAGAGAGAGAGAGAGAGAGAGAGAGAGAGAGAGAGAGAGAGAGAGAGAGAGAGAGAGAGAGAGAGAGAGAGAGAGATTGGGTGTACATGTATGTGCGCGAGCAAGTGTCTGTATACATTTGACGTGGGCGGTGAAAACGTACGTGAAATCATTTGGCCTGTCACACAGGAAGTATAAAACCGTTAAGCTGGCAATAAGTTGTTCCAGAGTGATCCTCGTCCTGTTTTAAGATTGCTTGACGCAAATCTATCTTGAACGACAGACTGTTCCACGATGGCGTGTCTTAACCACTTATGGCAGGTATCTCCCGTAATTTAAGAGCCATCCGTGCTGAC